>NW_024545750.1:600000-778819 GCF_018152505.1 Drosophila elegans | reverse complement strand
GTTTTGTCTCTGTTTTCTTTATGTTATGCACTAAGATTGTTTGCTCTTCTAGAGGATGTGAATTGCAATTTTCCCCAGCGTGGTGACGCTCTCCAATTGAGTGACTCGCAGAGAAAGTTTGTTGCAGTCAGCTGTTTTAAATTTCCTCCATGCTGCCAGTTATACGTGCATCACCCTCCTTTAGCTCGGAAAATCTGATGTCGATCGTGTGAAACAATTGAACATCGGAGTCACGGGATCCCTTCAAATCGGAGTGATTATCCTTCTTAAGTCGCTTTGCTGTTGAAGACATATTTGTGTTGGTGACGAGAGTCTTCGGTTGAGTCTTTTGATGTGTTGAGAGTTTTGTCTCTGTGTTCTTTATGTTATGCACTATTTCCTATAAAGTATATACCATCAGCATCACTAGGGAGTCGATCTAGCCATGTCCGTCTGGCAGTCTGTCCGTCTGTCCGTCAGTTTCTACGTAATTAGTCTCTCAGTTTTAAAGCTATCTGCATGAAACTTTCCAAAAGTTGTCTTTCTATAGCATGAAGTATATAAGTCGGAACGAGTCAGATCGGACGACTATAGCAAATAGCTCCCATAGGAACAATCGAAAAAAAATGAACAAATATTATAACTTTGCTGTTTTTAAATTTTTTTTGTTTTTAGTTTTTCGACATATAGAAATGGTTAAATATTTCAGAACTACGGTTGAAATTTCATCAAATTCGGACGACTATAACACACAGCTCCCATGAAAAAATATATTAAACAACAAAGAGTTTAAAAGTGTAACTTTTTTATTTTGTAATTTTTTTAGAAATTCTTTTTGACTAACTAATAATTTGACGGTTCAGAATTAGGCTTTTAATTTTATTAAAATCGGTAAACGACATCAAATAGCTGCCTTAGGAAATATCAAATAATTGAGCTGCAAATCATCATAGCTTCAACGTTTTTAAACATATACGCAGGTCAATCATATTTTAATGTTTTCAAGAATTAATTAATTTATTTTTGCAATATCTGCAAGAGTATATGAACTTCGGCTTACCGAAGTTGCGTCCTTTCTTGTTTATTTACATATTGGGGAAAAGAATACGAAATTAAATTTAGCTGTATGAAGCGAATTTGAAAATAAAATTGAATAAAAATATTTCAGTACCTAAATACATATTATAGTAAATTTTTAAGATAAACAAAAATCTTTACCTAGGTAAGGTAAAAAGTAGTCCCATATTTGTTTACCCAGTTATAAGTGTGGTAGGTGTTTAACTATTCTTTATTCTCACACGTCTTAATGCTACCACTCGCTCACACTCCAAGTTTCAGAATCACCTCTCGGAGAGATCCTCTTACAGTTCATGTTACTTAACATAGGTTTAACATAACTCTTAACATAAATATCGTATGTTGGTGTTTTATAATTATTTGTATTGTGTAAGTATCGGTATAATAATATAAGTGTGTTAGTGTGTGTATGAGCCTACTACAATTCGGCCATCCTGTAATACGGATCCCCTGATCCTGGTTTCTTTTGGAAACAATTTTGACAAATTACTCTTATATCTATCTTATACTAAGACAGTGTTTAGTTACATGTATTTTTTTCATTTATTTTTTCGTTTTCCTATCCAGGGTCTTATGTTTTGAGCACTCCATACACCCTTGTATGGATTTCGAGACACTTGAAAACCTTCAACATCCTTTAGTAAGAACCTGTCATTGCGAAGCACTTTAGCAATTGTATATGGGCCTTTGTTTTTTGGGATCAACTTCCTAGCAACTCCCGCAGTGCTGTCAAAATTTTTTACCATTACGTAATCTCCTTTCGTGTAATCCTTTGGCTTTTTCTTTGTCTTATCATAATATGTTTCATTGTATTTCTGCGCTTGTATTTGTTTCTCTATTGCCAGTTTTCGAATCTCATCCAAATTCTCTACTCGGGCTGTGTTGTTAATTTCTTCTAACTTATCCCTAAATTCATCAATAATCTGACCTCTCTGCTCTACACCAAACAGCATTTTGCTAGGAATTTGTCTTATACTTCTGTGTACAGTGTTATTAAGTGCATGTTCAACATGTTCGATTACATTATCCCAATGTATATTATTTTCAGGCTCCGTTAATTTGGCTATCATGGGCCCTATGCTCCTGTTTATGCGTTCCACTTGACCATTTGCTTGTGGAGAACCTGTCGCTATTTTCAAATGTTTGATGTTTGTTTCTGTTAAAAATTCACTAAATTCATTAGATGTAAAACAACTGCCTCTATCTGAAACTATACATTTTGGTTTGCTATACGCTCTAAAATAATCGGATAAAGCTTTAATTACTTCTTTTGTGCTTGTTGTCTTTGTTGTATAAAGTCTAACGAATTTCGTAAAACCATCTATGATTAGGAAAATGTGCTTGTTTGCTCTTCCTGCTGCCACTAGTCCGTAATGATCGATGTGCAACAAATCAAACGGCCTGTCTCCTTTGGGGGATACTGTGTAAAAGCCTTCTGATTTTCCAGTATTTGGCGAGAATGCTACGCATTTTAAACAATTCTCAATGTGATTCTTGCATTTTTCCTTAATATTTTTAAACCAATAACTCTTTGAAATTGCATCTATCATCTTGTCTCTACCAACGTGACCAAGTTCATTATGATATTTATGCAAGACGTGACGTTCCATGTCCTCAGGGACAAAAAATAGTAAACGATCGTCATTCGTTTTTCTGTACACAACGCCGTTTCTCATTTCGAAATGTTTGAGTTGATTTTTTTCTAATTCTTCCTTAATTTTCTGTATATCGATATCTTTTGATTGACAGATTAAAAGATTGTCCTCAAAACTAGTGGTTTCTATTATTGAAATATAACATCTGCTCAGAGCATCTACGTGTTGCATTTTTGTTCCGGATCTATGAATTAGTACATAATCATAATTCTGCAGTTCAAGTGCCCATCGGGCGATTCTAGGATTTAGTTCGACTCTGTTTAATGTCAGAGTTAAGGAATTGCAGTCGGTTATTATTTTAAAATGTTTACCATGAAGATAGATTCGAAATCTGCGCAGGGCATAGATGATAGCAAGGGTTTCCAGCTCGAAGCTGTGGTATTTTGCCTCAGTCTCTGTACTTCGCTTTGAAAAGTAGAATACGGGATGAAGTTTTCCATCTCCCTTCCTTTGCAATAAAACCGCACCGAAACCCATAGCGCTTGCATCGCAATGTAATTCAACCTCATCTTTATGATTATATATGGCTAAAACAGGTGATTCTATTAGTTTTTTTTTTAGGTTCAAGAAACAGTCTAGTCTCTTTCTTGGAAAGAAAATTCCTTGTCTTTCCTTAAAGTGTCATAAAGTGGCTTAGCTAATGTGGAGAAATCTTTTATAAACCTTCTAAAATAGGAACATAGTCCTAAAAAGCTTTGTACGTTATGTACTTTTTCGGGAATTGGGAAATTTTTAATTGCATCAATACCTCTGTCGTCTGCTCTGATTCCTTCTTTGGTAATAAAAAACCTAGGTACTTTATGTTGGATTGCATAAACTCGCATTTGTCCATACGAAGCTCTAACTTATTGTTAACTAATCTTATTAAAACTTCTTTAAAGTCCTTAAATGTTCTTCCACATCTTTGCTTGCTATCATAATGTCATCCATGTATATGATTACTTTATTTTCCCGTATCAAATCCGCAAAAATTTTATTTATAAAGCGTTCTTAATGCCCATAGGCATCCTTAAAAATTCAAATTGTCCTAATGGAGTGACAAACGAAGTATATTTTACTGACTCATCGCTAACGAATACGTGAAAGTAACCATTTTTCAAGTCGAGCTTTGAAAATACACTTTTATTTACTAATTTGTCTAGAAGGTCATCTATTAAAGGCAATGGATAATTGTCCTTTATTAAAACTTTGTTTAATTTTCGATAGTCTATACATAAACGCAAGTCTCCTGTTTTTTTCTTTACCAGTACAATGGGAGAAGCATATTCTGAATCACTGTTCCTTATAATTCCATTGTCTAAATATTCGTCTAATAATTTTTGAAGCTGATCCTTTTCAATAAAAGAAAGTCGCCTTGGTGAACAACTGAAAGGTTTGGATTTGTCTAAACTAATTTTCTTTCGCATCTTGTTAAAGGAGTATCTGGTCTTTTAGCGTTGACATAATATTCTTCAAACATTTTAACAAATTTACATTTCGTTTGATAGCTTACATCGCTCCCACAGTTGTAGTCTACAAACTGATCATCAGCTACGTTGATATCTAACATATCTCTTTCAAAACTGTCTTCAAAATTTTCTGTTTTTTCACCTCGAGGCATCTCTGTTTCCCTTTGCCTGTATGTTGACTCATTTCTAGTAGTTTGTTGCTTATTAATATTCTCATTTTCCAGTTGAACACCGTTAACAGTCTCTCTTAAACTTTTTCCGGTACTACTTGTCTTTTCTGGCAAACTTCTCTCTATAGTTGCCTCTGATCGTTCATTAAAATATTAATTTCCTGTCAATTCTTCATTAATCGATTCATTTCCTAATAATTTTTCATTTATATTTGCATTTCTTAACCATTTTCCATTAATAAATTCATTTTCTAAAAACTTTGTATTATCAGTTGTATTTCCTAACAATTTTTGATTAACAGTTTCGTTTTCTAAAAATTTCTCATTAACAGTTGTATTTCCTAACAATTTTTGATTAACAGTTGCCTTTCCTAACAGTTTTTCATTAACAGTTGCCTTTCCTAACAGTTTTTCATTTTTACAAACTTTTTCGCCAGTCGTTTCATTTTCTAAAGATTTATCCCTAACGGTCTCGTTAAAATTCTCGTTGGAATCGCAGTTGGCTTCTGCGGTAATTGCTAGTTGTTGATCTTTTTTCCCAGGTGTTAGGTTTGAGCCATGGGCATCTATTTTTAATAAGTCATTAATATTTCCATAAGTTTCAAGAGTGTCGAGATTCATGCTCAAACCATAAAGATTCATAAAGTCCCTTCCCAGGACTGCGTCGTGCCTCATAGATTCATTTGCTACAACAATCATATCAAATTTAATCTTTAATTTTTCTTTTAAAACGAAACATGAAGTTTTTCCAAAAATGTTAAGTTGGCTCTGGTTCAGCCCATGATAAACTTGGTTAACGTTACTTAATGATAATGCAGCTGGAATTCTGGACTGCTTAATGAATGATATCGCGCTTCCTGAGTCTATGAGACATTCTGCAATAATATGTGAATTGAGGTGGTGATCGAAAAAAATTACTACTCTTCCTCTGGCGGCATTCTCCCACAAAATGACCCATTTCTCCGCATGCGAAACAAGATCCAGGTGCCCTTGCTGGCTTGCGGCATTTCTTGGCGAAATGGCCCTTCGAGTTGCAGTTCCTGCAGCGCAAGTTGTTGATCTGCGTCGCTTCCAACGTCGACTTCTTGGGTGCGTATGTTCCGGGCTGTTGTGGAAGACGTATATTGGCAAATGCTAGCAGCATCTGCTCCGGATTTGCGAACCTTTGAATACGGGCTTGATCACGCAAACTTGCAGATGGGATTCCTTCGATGAGTTGTTCGAGTAGTTCCTCAGTGTCCATGTTGATGGCTTGGGACATCATTGTTTTATCCTCGAAATACATTGTGAATCTCTCGTCCTTTTGCCATTTCCGTTGCTCGAATTTGCGGCGACGCTCTGATTTGGACGCCGTGTTTCCAAATGCTATGATTAGTTGTTCGCACAGTCGTTCAAAAGAATCTAGTATTCGGGATGGGTTGGCGTGCAGCCAACGCTGGCAATTACCTTTTAATTTGGTAACGAGTAGCATTCTTAGGCAGTCATTATCTAAGTTGTAGATTTGGCCTATGTTCTTAAGGTGATCCACCCAGTTGCGTGCACAAATGTTTCCGTCGAAGTCGATGGCAGCTTCTCTGGCAAACGAGAGTGAAGCTGCTGATCCAGCCCTGGATCCTTTTTTTTCTGTTTCGTTTCTTTTTGTTCCCTTTTCCCTTTTCCCTTTTTTTCCATCCTTTTTGTTTTGGGTTTTTGGGGTTGGCTTTCTGGGGCTTCTAATTGTGGTTTTTCCCGTGGCGGTTTTCCCTTCCTTTGTTGTTGTTGTTTTTTTTGTGTGGGGTTTCAGCCTGCTGTTTTTGTTGTTGTTTTTTGTTTGGGGTTGTACCTTTCTTTTTTTGTTGTTGTTGTTTGTTTTTCCCTACTTTCTTTTTTTGCTTGCCTTGGGGCGCCCCTCCCCCCCCCCCCACACCCTTTTCTTTTCGGTATTTTTTTTTTTTTTTGCTTCATTTTTTTTAAAATTTTGAACTCCTTTCCTGCTCCAAGTTTGGCGCAACCTCTTTTTGTCTTTCTTTTGTTTTTTTCTGGTTTGGGTTATTTTATTCCTTTTCTTTTTCTGTTCCAGACGCCTGTTTTTTCTCTTCCTTTTTTTTTACTACTTCCTCCTTTGTTACTAGCCCCTTTTTTCTGGCGGGATCTCTCCCCGAGGGGCCCCCTAACCCGGTTTAACACCTTGGGTTGATAAGGTACCAAAGCTGAAAGCCATCTTTTCAGTGTACCCAGGTACAAGTCTTGGTACAAGTATCTAGGTACACCCCAACACTGATAACCAGAAAAGGCAATGTCCTTTCTTGTTTGTTTACATATTGGGGAAAAGAATACGAAATTCAATTTAGTTGTATGAAGCGAATTTGAAAATAAAATTGAATAAAAATATTTCAGTACCTAAATAAATTTTATAGCTAATTTTTAAGATAAATAAAAATCTTTACCTAGGTAAGGTAAAAAGTAGTCCCATATTTGTTTACCCAGTTAAAAGGTACCAAAAAGTGTACCCAGGTACAAGTCTTGGTACAAGTATCTAGGTACACCCCAACACTGATAAACACAAAAGGCAATGTCTAGACATTTGACGGGTGAGGTAAATTTTTCCAACCATTGTTTTCCAAATAGTTTTTTACCGGTTTTGGAATATGAAGACGAGCGTTGTCAAGATGAAAAATCATGGAGCCTTTATAATGCACGCTTGCACCCTTTTTAGGGTTGCCAAAGCAAGTAACTCTAGGGCTTAACGTCGGGAGGAAAATGGCCTTAAAGAGCCGCACTTTTGGCTGAAGGGATAGGTCGCTCCCTTAACAAATGGGGCATGATGCCTTTTGTCGACGTTTAGTGTAACACTCGAATTCATTTTAGAATGTCTGGACACGCCGGGAGGAAGACGAAGGTATGCTAACAGCTGCCAGAAATGCAGTGGCATCTGTATAGGTGGCCAGGAGTGTACCGCGAGCAACTGGGTTTGTAAGATCCGATGCAGCTGGAGGGTGATGTTGAGAGAGTTCCTGAACTTAACTGCAGGCAAGGAAGGCGGCCCAGGCAAACGCGGAAATTGCTTCTGAGTTGCACGAATTGGACAACTTCGCCGTGAAAATAAGAATCAGCTGAGTCTACTTCAGTTGGGCTTTGATATATTACGGTCCCATATTACGTAAATGAGCAAACTCACTCGATCACACTACGACATTTTTAAGGCAGCAATGGGCTTGAAAAAGCGATATCTTCTCTCAGTTGTTTTTAACCGCCGAGCTTTTTGTTTTCGTTAAGGTGTCAGTAAGCACTGAGCCCGTGAACACAGAAGAGTTTGCGTTACTGGAAACGAATCCGAATCCAAAAGATAATGGAACTAAGATATTGGAATGTCTGTCATCAATATAGCCTACCTCAGTTTTTTAGGCGCGTAAGTACACGTTGGAGATTTGCTCGCACTCTCGAGCAAAGCTGCAGGCGGCAAGCCTTAAGTTGAATAAATAATAATAATAATAAATAAATAAGTATATTGAATTGTAAAATTATTTAAACAAAGCTCAGACTGGATTTAGAAAATCGAGGAGCTGTACGACTGCTATAAAATTGTAGAAGACATTAGGAAATCTAGACAAAGGAAATGTAACATAACTGACACTGCTGGATCAAAGCAAAGCTTTTGACACCGTTAATCACCAAATTATCAAAACTATTGAGTTCAATACGCAGACGGAGAGCTCATCCTTCCAAGTGATGACAAGGCGTGTCACACAGGGTTCAGTGCTAGGACCATTGTTGTCACCACGTATGTTTATCGAATTCTTTGTGTAATATCTTCGTGTAAAGTCCGTATGCATGCAGACGATGTTTAAAAGTATGTATCTCATTTATTGTGAAGTTGATGAATGAGTTTCTGTAGTCAATAATGAGCTAACTATGTTAAATAATTGGTCAAGGAAAAATTGAGCTAAGCTCTAGTAAAACTAACGCGTCGTAATACATAAAACTGAGGTAGACACGAGCGTATTAGCGCCACTTAAGATTAGAAATTCAACTATTGGCTTTTTAGACAAAGTGAGCAACGTAGGATTAACTTTTAATACAAGTTTGAAATGGAGTGAAACAATCTCACAAAAGGTAGGTAAAGAATATGGGTGCCTTATGGGGTCATACCAGAGCATAATCTAATATGTTATAGATATACACTAAGTTTTTGAAAATCAATTATTTGTCTACGCTGTACGTTATTGGATCGAGCTACTTCAACGCCTCAAAACAATCAGCACATCTCTACAAAACAATTAAGAGTGTACCAAAATTCAAATCCGCGTTATTGACACACTTCAAAAACTAAAATCAAATATTTTAATAACAGCTTAGAAACGTGTACCATGTTATAAGCTTAAATTTTAGCATAACTAGCTATAAATTAAAAGTTTTATTTTTGTCTGCCATCTATTGTGACTGGCGCACTAAATATAAGTACAATACAAATAAATAAATCAAAATCTAAAAAATACAGCCCGAAAAATTTTGTTTTTTTTTTGTTTTGCAGCCTTAATGGCACTTGGTTAAGATAAATTAGGCATTTTTAAGCATAGTTTCCCATTAGCTTTGCTATTTGGGCTATCTTTAATTTAACGAGGTATTCTAGTCTAGAAGTCTTAATTTTAGGCATTTTTTTAAGTTGTATAAAAAGGAAATGGAAAAATTTTTCCTATTCAGTTTTTTATGTTTTTTTTTTTTTGACATTTTATATTGACAAGCCTGTGTAAGGAGCCTTCGAAAAAATCGACCTGGTTGACATAATTTCAACCTTTGTATAGATCGGAAAAAAAAATCAAACAACTTCTTCATTAGTTGAGATGTCATTATCGGGTTGATAACTTAAAAAAAATAATTTAAAATAACAAAACAGCGTCGACTTGAAAACAAGACATTTTTTTTTTTTAAATTTTAGACGCCCTTTTCGAATATTTAAATAAAAGCAAGATATATACCAAATTTTGAAGAAAACGGTTCAGTAGAACTTGAAATATCATGTCAACCACCTCAAAAAAAGTCGTTTCAAGAAAACGCATTTAAAGTTTAGAAAACATTTTCAATGGCTCGGACGCCACGTCACAAAATAGACTTTAACTCCTAAAATAATTCGAATTTTGAAAACTCTATTAAGGATCATATTTTTAAAGTCTAAAACATTTAAAATATGGGAAAAAAAGTTCGATTTTTTAAAATTTCTAGACCACAATTCATCATTAAGAAAAAAAAATTTTTTTAGTTATATTTTTAAGAATGGTCAACAAATTATGGTATGCATTGTGCAAATTAAAGGCCTTTTTACATTTTTATAGGGTCATTAATGTCCTTCCTTACTTAAGTAAAAGCGAATATATGTGCATTTTAATTTTCAAACATACAGCTAAATTGAAAAATTACAATTTGTGCACATCGTTTAAAAATCAAATAAAAATATTTTCTTCCAAGAATTTGTTTTTGGACATAGAAAGGCGTTGCTTCTGTCATTTGAGACATTTCTCACGTTGTTTTGGATTTTTAAAAATTATTTTTCATAAGTTTTTCCCAGTGAAGATTCACAAACTATGTGCATTACTTCGCTTCAGCGTAATTTAGGAATGCACAAAGACGATCATATAGAAGACTTATACGACTTTTTGTTGTACTTCTTGTACCAGAGCTGATTGAATATAAATGTACTGAGAAACTATGCATAGAAAACCCTTGTTTATCATAATTATACGGGGTTGGGCCTTGCACAAAACTTCTGTTGGCCTGCGTTAACCTTTGCTTAAGATATCAGAAAATCTTTATTATAAAAATAAATCCGCAATTCGATAAAACGTAATTTTGTATATCGATACATAAAAATATCGATTTATTTTTCGTGTTACTTAAGATTTTTAGGGAAATGTATTTATTTGTATTTCGGGTCACTATCATAAATCTTTAGAGTTTGACTGTAAAAAAGTTTCTGATACACACAATATCGACGTTTGAGTTGACAAATATACACCTTAATTTATCCATTTTCTTGCCGTAAATGGAAATGGACCTTGAATATTCAAATTACAAATCGTTAGTTTCGAAGAACCTTTGCAATACTATATAAAATATTTAAAAACAAGAAAGAACGCTATAGTCGAGTTCCCCGACTATTAGATACCCGTAAGTCAGCCTAAGTATTTCCCCTAGAAAACAATCGATGTTTAGGTGGCGCAATATGTGGAACTGAATAGCCAACAGCTAAGAGCGTGCAGCACCCCCACCCACCCGCTAACACTTCTGTAATTCTCTCTCTCTCTCTCTCTCTTTCTCTCTCTCTAGTCTGCTTGCATCGACAAACAGCGACCGACCAGTGCACAGTGGTCGGGCTTGTATGGGAGCCGCGGCCATAAATGGTTCTAGAGGGCTATCGCTTTGAAACTTGTACCAAAAATCTAGAAAAATGTTATAAATATATAGAACAAGAATTGGTCAGATCGTAACACTATATCCTATAGCTTTCATAGGATCAATCGGGAAAAATGAAAAAAAAATTTTAACGTTTTTGGTTTTCACATATTTTTTTAATTCTTTTAAAGATTGATGTTGGGTTACCTTTTCGTATAATTGCAAGCTGCTAAGCACATTTCGGCACTTATGTCCGTAAAATGCTTAAGAATATTATACAAAAAGATTTGTTTGAGCCGAAGAATGCCATCACAACTAAAACTATAACCAAACATAGAAAAGACAAACCAAGAAAGCTCACAATTATATACTAAACACAATATTGATTTACACAAAACACAAAACATACTACATATACTTTTTGTTGTAAAATGGAAATTAATACCTTTATTTAAAATATTAAGCACTTTTATTGCACTAAAACTTGTTTTTAATAAGCTTAAAAAATGTTGTAAGGAAAGCTTGCACGTTGCTTACGCTGAAATACCCAATGAATATCATGCTCTCTCTTGCGATGTTATTCTTGAAGAGGTCAGATAGAGCAAAACAAAAAGATGAAGATGAAAAGATGAATTATAAATAAAAGTTGGTACATTTTAATTCAAAATTTTAACTCCTAAAATATTAGCTCGATTTTAAAAATTGGGTTTACCGATAGATATGACCGAAACGCAAACACAACAACAACTTAGAAGGTTGTTCTAACAGGTTTTAGAGCGACAGTACATACTTTCACGATTTGTGGGCGTTAGAGTGGACGTGGCTCCGCAAACTTGTGCTGCCTGGGAACTACCAGAGTCTGCATGCCAAGTCCCAAATCACTAGCTCTTATAGTTTCCGAGATCTCGACGTTCATACAGACGGACGCACAGACGGACACGGCTAGATCGACTCGGCTATTGATCCTGATCAAGAATATATATTTTTTATGGGGTCGGGAACACTTATTTCTACCTGTTACATACTCTTCCACCCTTCGATTAACGGCTGAAAAAATAGAAAAAAAAGGATATTTAAAAAGCTTTTCACAATTGTTCCTATGGAAGCTTTAAGATATAAACGTCCTATCGGCAAGCGCTTTAACATGATAAAGGTATGTGAAAATTTAATACTATTTTGTATTAACAACGCGAAAAACTTTGTGAACGCAGTAGTTCTGGCGATTTTAATTTGCGAAAAATTGTGAAACTATGTCGAAAGCGCGACGAAAAGGAGTGGCTACGATGATGTTCGATGGATCACTAACAATTATATTTCAATAATTTCTCTTAGAACCTAACTTATGCTACGGTGGCGAGAGACGGGGCGAATTCGCAAGAGCGAACAGACGAAAGCTTTATTGGCTCCCGCTCCCGCCCTAAAACTAGTGATTTACATACAAGCGCTGAGTGCGCAAACACCGCCCCCTCTGAAGGGACGACGTCCTTCAGCCCAGAACGGGCAACAGGGCCAGTCGGTGAACAGCTCACCGATATTCGCCGTCCTGCGTCCTGACGTCCGCCACGCGAACCTTGCTATCGGCGCCGGCGTGCACCGCTACCACTCGTCCGATCCTCCACTGCTGGGGCGGAAGATTGTCTTCTGCGACGACGACGAGCGCTCCCACGACGAGGTTGGGCTCCCCCTGGTGCCACTTGGACCGCTGTTGGAGGCTGGAGATGTACTCCCGGGACCATCGCTGCCAAAACCTGTGCCTGAGAGACGAGACACCTCGCCATCGTCGCAAGCAGGTCAGGCTGAGAAGAGGGCCGCCGATGAGCAGGTGCCCGGGGGTCAGGGCCTCGCCGTCGATCGGGTCGCTGCTTAGAGCGCCGAGGGGCCTGGAGTTGAGCACGGCCTCCACGCTGGTGAGCAGAGTTCCGAGCTCCTCCGCGGTCAAGAGGTCTTGGCCTACCGTCCGAAGGAACAGGTGCTTTGCAGACTTCACACCTGCCTCCCATAGTCCGCCGAAGTGCGGTGCTCTGGGCGGTATGAACGCAAACTCGCATCCTTTTTTTGATGCGAATGTTTCGATACCGCCCCCCTGCTCCTCCAGACGGGCTCGGAACTCTCTCATGTGCGCCGACGAAATTGGTGGCGTTGTCGCACCACACCTTCTCCGGAATCCCGCGACGACTCACGAACCTTTGAAATGCCAACAAGAACGCATCAGTGGTTAGGTCAGACACTAATTCTAAGTGGACCGCTTTGGACGCAAAACAGACGAACAAGGCCACGTACGACTTGTACGGATACGATACGTTGTGCTGAAGGGACCACAAAAATCAACGCCACAAATATTGAACGGGCGGAGAGCTCGAAGTCTATCTGCTGGCAAGTTTCAAATAATTTGCGTCAAAAGTTGCGGCTTACAGCGAAAGCAGCGCATGCACGACCGAACTGTTCGTCGGCAGACTTCTTGAGCATTAACTAGCCAGATTTTCTCGCGCAGACGACTTACGAGAGCTCGTGGGCCAGCGTGACAGTTCGTAACGTGCAGGTATGACACATAGGATCTGACGAACTGTGAGCTTTTAACAGCAACAACGGGAATTTGGCTTCGTACGGGATAGGAGCATTCAATAACCGACCCCCAACTCGTAGCAATGTCGAGGAGCACCAATCCAATTTATTTTCCTGAAAAAAAGGGTTTAACTTTTGAATATTCGTTGCTACCGGTTTATTCTTCCGAATTTTGCTTATGTCGTCCCTGAACTCGTGAAATTGGACAACTTCGACAATTTTATCAAAAGCGAAATCCAGTTCTCTTGGCGAAATACTTTTTTCAAAGGGCTTCGACACCTTTCTGCACCTTTGAATAAAACGAAAAACCCACACGAAAACTCTCAGAAGCTTCAGGTGCGACGAAAAGGACTCTATTTTCTGAAGCACATAATTTGGCTCTGGGCTGACTACGAGAGCTATTGCCGATTTGCGTAGCTCCATCGACATTACATCAGCCTGCAGTTCGAAATGTTTATTTACAGGCCAATTATTTTCTGAGTCTAGCAAGAACGAAGGCCCACCGAACCAAATGGACGTTGTAAGCTCCTCTACGTCACATCCTCGGGACACTATATCTGCTGGGTTGACTTTCGTGGGAACGTGTCTCCAAATTGCTTTCTCCGACCACTCCTGAATTTCTGCAACCCGGTTCGAAACAAAAACCGACAACGACGAGGGATGGGTTTTAATCCAGTGTAAAGTGATCTCGGAGTCTGTCCACAGGAAAACATTCTCAATGGGAGAATTTAGCAATGGCCTGACACGATTATAGAGATCTGCTAAAAGGTGAGCTGCACACAGCTCAAGGCGAGGCAAAGTTTTCGTCTTGAGGGGAGCTACTTTCGATTTGGCGGTCAATAAAGACACTTTCAAACCTTCAGCAGTTTGAGTACGAACGTAGATGCACGCTCCATACGCTCGCATGGAAGCGTCAGCGAAACCATGTATTTGAATCGGGACTTGTGGATCTGTGTTGACGAATCGCGATACCTTAATTTTAGGCAGCTGCAGAAGCGTCGCTTTAAACGTCTCCCACGACGTGAGCAACTGCATCGGTAGCGACTCGTCCCAATCTAATTTTCGAAGCCACAGTTCCTGCAACAACATCTTTGCCTTTGTGACCAAAGGACACAAGAGGCCAAGTGGGTCGAAAAGTCGAGCAGTCACAAAATATTTCGTTTTGTCGCGCGAAGATCCAGGAAAGAGTCATCCAACCGAAATTGAAAGTAATCTTTAACCGGTAACCAAACCACGCCAAGGGTCTTGGTTACGTCTGAGTCTGCCATAAGTGGCATTACAGCGCTATCAGATGCGGATAACTCTGGGCAGTTTGAAAACCACTTTGCCAATTCAAAGCCTGCCTCTTGCAAGACCTGAGAAACTTCGTCTCGAAGGCTTTGCAGGTCCTCAACGCATCCGGCGCCAGTCAACAAATCGTCAACATAAAAATCATTCTGAATAACCTTTGCGGCTTTTGGATGAGTTGCTTGCGCCATCTCTCCTAGCCGCATTAAACACCGAATCGCCAAAAAGGGTGCTGGCGAAGTTTCATATGTAACGGTGTTCAACTTAAAGATTTTCAGGGACTCAGAAGGATCTCGTCTCCATACTATGAGCTGGAAGTTACGATCAGCTTCGTCCACCATCACTTGGCGATACATCTTTTTGACGTCGGCCGCAAGGGCAAACTTATGCAATCTAAACCGAAGCAGAGTCTAGTACAGCTCCTCTTGAATAGTTGGGCCTACCATCAAGATGTCATTCAACGCTACCTGCGTAGAAGTACGGCTCGATGCATCGAAAACTACTCTCAACTTAGTTGAAGTACTTTGTGGCCGTAAAACGCATTGGTGCGGAATGAAATAGTGCGGAGTATTCGGAATTTTGTCATTGGTGGAAGACATGTGGCCCAGTGAAACATATTCCTCCATGAATTCAATATACATCTTCTTCAGCGAAGGGTCCTTTGACAATTTCCTTTCTAGCGACAAAAATCTACGTTTCGCAACTTCGTATGACGAACCAAGAGTATTTGGGTCAGATTTAAACGGCAAACGAACCGAAAATCTACCGGACGACAATCTTTGAGTATTTTTCTCAAAGTGTTGTTGACAGAGTTGTTGCTCAGGAGTATGGACTTTAGCCTTGGGCGGCAAGTCCTCCACAGACCAAAATTTCTGCAGGGTTGTGTCAATTGACTCCAACGCTTCCTCCTGGCAGCTGAGATGTACCATTTTTTCAGCGTTTTTATTATTTTCAGAGGCACATCTGCCTGACACTATCCAGCCGAGAACTGTCTTTTGTAGGATGGGGAATTCAGGGCCCTGCTTTATCTGGCCAATCGATAAAAGTTCAAAGAATGTTTCAGCGCCGATAAGCATATCTATTTTTTGGGGCTTGAAGAAGAATGGATCTGCCAACTGAATATTTTCAGGCACCCTCCACCCGCTGGTGTTCACCGCTTGATCCGGATGATAACCAGAAATATTTTTCATAAACCAAAAATCGGACGACAATTGGCTGTTCCCTACTCGCGACTTCACAATCGTGTGTATTTTTTTTGTGGCTTGGGCATTAGTTCCACCAATGCCTCGCAAGCTCATGCACACGTCCTCTCTTGTAATTTTGAGCCTCTGAGCGAGCTCGTCGGTTACAAAGTTTAATTGTGAACCAGAGTCGAGCAAGGCTCGAGCTAATACAAACTCGCCGCTTTTTGTTTGGACGCTCACAACAGCAGTTGCAAGAATGACTCGATCCGATGCATTCGTATGCAAAACATGCGAAGTGGATGGAGACTCCTGCATGAGCGTGGGCTGAGAAGGAGGTGGCAACGCGAGATTAGTGTTTGGGGCATATATATGTAGCAAAGTGTGATGTGAGGAATTGCACACTCTACATCTGTTCGATTTGCATTTTTTGACAGTGTGACCCTTTCTTAAACAGTTAATGCATAAGGGTGCTCTTTTAGCGAAATCGAATCTTTGCTGAACTGTCAGGGCTGCGAAGGAAGCGCAGTTTCCAATCTGATGTTCAGCTGAGTTGCAATACATGCATTGAACAGAGTCGTTCCTGGCAGCGACAAACGAAAAACTCCTATTTCCATACTTCTTAGGGTTAGATTGGGCCTGCGGAACAGTTTTAGGCTTGGAAGCCTCTTCTGCTACCATGTGTTGGTAACGCCTGTTGAGGGCCGCCTCACATTCGCTCCAAAGTGGAAGCGAAGTATAATCTAACTGTTCTTCCCATTTTCTTTTAGTTCCTGCATCGTCCTTGCTCATTACCAGATGTATTAAAATGGCATTAGTAATGCGTCTATCATCCCCAATAGACAGCAATGAGTCATACAAGGCTGTGACCGTGTCGATGAGGGTTCTCAAGGCTGTAGCTGAAGGCTGGGAAATTTTTTGCAAATTAAAAAGTGTCGATATGTTGTCAAAAAAAATAAGACAATCATTATCGTACACCCGCTTCAGGCTAGCAAGGGCTTTGGGATAATTTTCCGCAGTAACTTGGAAGGCCCTAACTGTTCCTAAAGCGTCTCCAGCTAAACACGAAATTAAATGATTGAATTTTTCAATATCGTGTAAAGTGTCATCTTTGTCAACGAAAGTTTCGAAAAGGCTTATAAAATTTTTAAATTCGGAGTGTTTTCCGCTAAAAGTTGGGAGAGCAACGCTCGGCAGACGGCATTGAGGCGGGCGATTTGCTGGCGGAGCGGATTTCTCGATATTATTTTGTTTGGACTTATTTAAAATTGAAATCAGCAATGACTTTGTCATTACGGCCCTCTCTTCCAGCTCTTCGCGGTATACATCTTTTGTATCTTTCACTTCTATTTGGTTTTGCAAAAGTGAAGCATTTTCAATGTGCGTATTTAGAATCTCTAATCGACACTCAAGCTCGACCGGATTTATAGATAATTTAGCTTCTTTTAAGTGGCGATAAGTTCGGTTAATACTTTTCATGCAGACATCTCGTTGATGTTTAAGCTCTTCGATATCCTTAGTTGCCATTGCGTTTATTTGTATTTATTTGGTTGGTATCGAAGAGGTGTTAAATATTTATTTTTATTAAATTATTTTTTTTTTTTTTTGTTAAATAATAAAATAAAAAATCAACGAGTACTATACCGATCGCACACGGTGTAAAGGAGCTAAGTGCCGAGAGAATTACAGCGAAAAATCTAAATAGGGTTTTTATATTTTTTATATAAACCCTGCGACAGTATATGCCGCACGCACGCACTGTAGGGGAGCTACCGCTCAAGCTCAAGCGTACCGAAAAAACGAACAAACGTTTAGGCAGACCGAAAATTGCACTGCTGCAGCGATCGAGAACGAAAACGACAAAAGATAACTCGAAATAGCGGCAGCGGTGTCGGTGTGCGTGTGTATGTGTACGCGGCTAGCGGCTCTTCCTATGCAGATGCTAACGGAGAATGATACACTGACCGATAACTAAGGGCAACGAATATATAAGCCCGACGCAAAAATGCGCGCAAAATTATGAAAAGCGCGGAAAAATTGGAAAAGCGCGGGAGAATTCTGAAAAGCGCGGGAAATGTTTGGACAAACTGCAGCGAAAGTTATTGCCGCTAATTTTCTGAGAGCTACAATTTTCACAATTTGCACTTTTTTCCAGCTATTTTTATTTATACCCTAAATTGGTGCTCACTACGACGAAAGTTGGGGGAATTAAGTTCGCACTAATTGGGTCGACGACGAGTATTTTATTGCTTGTTCTTTCGCCAAAGCGATTCACATATAATTCGAAATATATTATGCTTATTGTAGAATTTTGGTTGTTAGTACATGCAAATTTTTATTTCTTGGTTAGAATGCTCACTATCTACCGATTTTTACACGAATGCAAAAAGTTGAAAGATGGGCCAAAACACAATTGACAAAACGCCACAGATTAACTTTCAACTTTTGGCACTCTATACCTGGATGGCCGACTTGATAATTGCAACTTCCTTTTTGTCTTCCATTTGGCGGCAGCAGCAAATTGAGCAATTAAAATTGCCGAAACGTCAGGCGCAACTTCAAGAACGGCAGAAAATTTCCAGCGACGAAATTATTGAATTTAATTTATTGGCCGAACCGACACGAATAAATTGGTTTTTGTTGGTATTGTTTATAGTTTTTCACCAAAAAAAAAAAAAATTAAAACTCGCGAACTCTACTGCTAATCACGTCGGGGTCACCATGAAAATTTAATACTATTTTGTATTAACAACGCGAAAAACTTTGTGAACGCAGTAGTTCTGGCGATTTTAATTTGCGAAAAATTGTGAAACTATGTCGAGAGCGCGACGAAAAGGAGTGGCTACGATGATGTTCGATGGATCACTAACAATTATATTTCAATAATTTCTCTTAGAACCTAACTTATGCTACGGTGGCGAGAGACGGGGCGAATTCGCAAGAGCGAACAGACGAAAGCTTTTTTGGCTCCCGCTCTCGCCCTACAACTAGTGATTTACATACAAGCGCTGAGTGCGCAAACAGTATGCGTTAATAAATAAGACTTGTAAAAACTGATTTCAATAGCTTATACACTGCACGAAATATAAATTAAATTTTATGTTATAACATAAAAAAAAGATTAATATGTAACCAATTTAATTTTTATGTAGTATATAGTTCTCGGATTGGCAAGAACGTTTACTCTGAGCAAGGTATATATAAACAAATCAGATTTGCATACTTTGTTGTCAATAGCTTTTAAACTGTAAAAATTTTATAAAAACAAGAAAGAAAGCAAACTTCGGCAAGCCGAAGTTCATATACCCTTGCAGCTATTGCAAGAATTAAATACTTTTGAAAACATTAAAATTATGATTTACTTGCGTATATGATTTACTTGTATATATATATGATTTGCAGCTTAATTATTCGATAGTTCCATGGCAGCTATACTATTGTTCCTATGGGAGCTATATGCTATAGTCGTCCGATTTTGATGAAATTTAAAAAGAAATTCTGAAATATTTAACCATTACTATATCTCGAAAAACTAAAATAAAAAATTAAAAAATATCAAAGTTATATTTTTTTTATTTATTTTTCCGATTGTTTCAATTGTAGCTATATGCTATAGTCGTCCGATCTGGCTCGATCCGACTTATATACTACCTGCAATAGAAAGAAAGTTTGGGAAATTTGGGAAAGTTTCATGCAGTTAGCTTGAAAACTGAGAGACTAGTTTGCGTAGAAACGGACGGACAGACGGACGGACAGACGGACATGGCTAGATCGACTCGGCTAGTGATGCTGATCAGGAATATATATACTTTATAGGGTCGGATATGTTCCCTTCATTGCGTTGCAAACTTCTGACTGAAATTATAATACCTTCTGCAAGGGTATAAACAATAGAAAAACGGATATTTTCAGAGCTTTTAACAATTATTCCTATGTATATAAGATATAGACGTCCGATCGGCAACCGCTTTTGCATTGATCTAGGTATGCGTACATAAATAATATTTGGAAAAATTGATGTCAATAGCTGCGCCAAATATCCTGAAAACATCTAATTTGAACCGATTTCACCGTATTATTCTTTGGCACTTCATTAAAATAAATTACGTTTTTCTTAGGGTTGATCAGGGTCAGTGCTGGGAAAGATACTAGTTTTTGGGATCTAGGTAAGTTGCAAGGTATTTGTGAAAATAAGTACTTAGGTAAGGTAAAAGGTACACAATTTATTATGTAGGTAAGATTAGTTGAAAAAATAATTTTTTAACACAATTTTTATTTTTAATTTAATCGTTTTGTTCTTCACGAAGTTGCAGAGGAATTGTGATATTGTGTATATGTTGTAGCAGAAACATGTAACAAGAAACATCTACTATCTTGCTTGTGCGGTGGAATTAACTTTTCTTGAATTTGCAGTGAAATTATTTATTTTCTATTTACATATTGGAGAATAGAATACGAAATATAATTTAGTGGTATTTGGAATTTGAAAACAAAATTGAATAAAAATATTTCAGTAAATAAAAATCTTTACCTAGGTAAGGTAAAAAGAAGTCCGATATTTGTTTACCCAGGTATAAGGTACCAAAAAGTGTACCCAGGTACAAGCCTTGGTACAAGTATCTAGGTACACCCCAACACTGATAACCAGAAAAGGCAATGTCTAGAGGTAAATTTTTCCAACCATTGTATTCAAAATAGTTTTTTAACCGGTTTTGCAATATGAAGACGAGCGTTGTCAAGATGAAAAATCATGGAGCCTTTATAATGCACGCTTGCACCCTTTTTAGGGTTGCCAAAGCAAGTAACTCTAGGGCTTAACGTCGGGAGGAAAATGGCCTTAAAGAGCCGCACTTTTGTCTGAAGGGATAGGTCGCTCCCGTAACAAATAGGGCATGATGCCTATTGTCGACGTTTAGTGCAACACTCGAATTCATTTTAGAATGTCTGGACACGCCGGGAGGAAGACGAAGTTATGCTAACAGCTGCCAGAAATGCAGTGGCATCTGTATATGTGGCCAGAAGTGTACCGCGAGCAACTGGGTTTGTAAGTTCCGTTGCAGCTGGAGGGTGATGTTGAGAGAGTTCCTGAACTTAACTGCAGGCAAGGAAGGCGGCCCGAGCAAACGCGGAAATTGCTTCTGAGTTGCACGAATTGGACAACTTCGCCGTGAAAATAAGAAACAGCTGAGTCTACTTCAGTTGGGCTTTGATATATTACGGTCCCATATTACGTAAATGAGCAAACTCACTCGATCACACTACATTTTTAAGCAAGCAATGGGCTTGAAAAAGCGATATCTTCTCTCAGTTGTTTTTAACCGCCGAGCTTTTGTTTTCGTTAAGGTGTCAGTAAGCACTGAGCCCGTGAACACAGAAGAGTTTGCGTTACTGGAAACGAATCCGAATCCAAAAGATAATGGAACTAAGATATTGGAATGTCTGTCATCAATATAGCCTACCTCAGTTTTTTAGGCGCGTAAGTACACGTTGGAGATTTGCTCGCACTCTCGAGCAAAGCTGCAGGCGGCAAGCCTTAAGTTGAATAAATAATAATAATAATAAATAAATAAGTATATTGAATTGTAAAATTATTTAAACAAAGCTCAGACTGGATTTAGAAAATCGAGGAGCTGTACGACTGGAAATCTAGACAAAGGAAATGTAACATAACTGACACTGCTGGATCAAAGCAAAGCTTTTGACACCGTTAATCACCAAATCATCAAAACTATTGAGTTCAATACGCAGACGGAGAGCTCATCCTTCCAAGTGATGACAAGGCGTGTCACACAGGGTTCAGTGCTAGGACCATTGTTGTTCACCACGTATGTTTATCGAATTCTTTGTGTAATATCTTCGTGTAAAGTCCGTATGCATGCAGACGATGTTCAAAAGTATGTATCTCATTTATTGTAAAGTTGATGAATGAGTTTCTGTAGTCAATAATGAGCTAACTATGTTAAATAATTGGTCAAGGAAAAATTGAGCTAAGCTCTAGTAAAACTAACGCGTCGTAATACATAAAACTGAGGTAGACACGAGCGTAATAGCGCCACTAAAGATTAGAAATTCAACTATTGGCTTTTTAGACAAAGTGAGCAACGTAGGATTAACTTTTAATACAAGTTTGAAATGGAGTGAAACAATCTCACAAAAGGTAGGTAAAGAATATGGGTGCCTTATGGGGTCATACCAGAGCATAATCTAATATGTTATAGATATACACTAAGTTTTTGAAAATCAATTATTTGTCTACGCTGTACGTTATTGGATCGAGCTACTTCAACGCCTCAAAACAATCAGCACATCTCTACAAAACAATTAAGAGTGTACCAAAATTCAAATCTGCGTTATTGACACACTTCAAAAACTAAAATCAAATATTTTAATAACAGCTTAGAAACGTGAACCATGTTTTAAGCTTAAATTTTAGCATAACTAGCTATTAATTAAAAGTGTTATTTTTGTCTGCCATCTATTGTGACTGGCGCACTAAATATAAGTACAATACAAATAAATAAATCAAAATCTAAAAAATACAGCCCGGAAAATTTTGTTTTTTTTCGTTTTGCAGCCTTAATGGCACTTGGTTAAGATAAATTAGGCATTTTTAAGCATAGTTTCCCATTAGCTCTGCTATTTGGGCTATCTTTAATTTAACGAGGTATTCTAGTCTAGAAGTCTTAATTTTAGGCATTTTTTTAAGTTGTATAAAAAGGAAATGGAAAAATTTTTCCTATTCAGTTTTTTATGTTTTTTTTTTTTTTTACATTTTATATTGACAAGCCTGTGTAAGGAGCCTTCGAAAAAATCGACCTGGTTGACATAATTTCAACCTTTGTATAGATCGGAAAAAAAAATCAAACAACTTCTTCATTAGTTGAGATGTCATTATCGGGTTGATAACTTAAAAAAAATAATTTAAAATAACAAAACAGCGTCGACTTGAAAACAAGACATTTTTTTTTTAAATTTTAGACGCCCTTTTCGAATATTTAAATAGCAAGATATATACCAAATTTTGAAGAAAACGGTGCAGTAGAACTTGAAATATCATGTCAACCACCTCAAAAAAAGTCGTTTCAAGAAAACGCATTTAAAGTTTAGAAAACATTTTCAATGGCTCGGACGCCACGTCACAAAATCGACTTTATCTCCTAAAATAATTCGAATTTTGAAAACTCTATTAAGGATCATATTTTTAAAGTCTAAACATTCAAAATATGGGAAAAAAAGTTCGATTTTTTAAAATTTCTAGACCACAATTCATCATTAAGAAAAAAAAATTTTTTTAGTTATATTTTTAAGAATGGTCAACAAATTATGGTATGCATTGTGCAAATTAAAGGCCTTTTTACATTTTTATAGGGTCATTAATGTCCTTCCTTACTTAAGTAAAAGCGAATGTGCATTTTAATTTTCAAACATACAGCTAAATTGAAAAATTACAATTTGTGCACATCGTTTAAAAATCAAATAAAAATATTTTCTTCCAAGAATTTGTTTTTGGACATAGAAAGGCGTTGCTTCTGTCATTTGAGACATTTCTCACGTTGTTTTGGATTTTTAAAAATTATTTTTCATAAGTTTTTCCCAGTGAAGATTCACAAACTATGTGCATTACTTCGCTTCAGCGTAATTTAGGAATGCACAAAGACGATCATATAGAAGACTTATACGACTTTTTGTTGTACTTCTTGTACCAGAGCTGATTGAATATAAATGTACTGAGAAACTATGCATAGAAAACCCTTGTTTATCATAATTATACGGGGTTGGGCCTTGCACAAAACTTCTGTTGGCCTGCGTTAACCTTTGCTTAAGATATCAGAAAATCTTTATTATAAAAATAAATCCGCAATTCGATAAAACGTAATTTTGTATATCGATACATAAAAATATCGATTTATTTTTCGTGTTACTTAAGATTTTTAGGGAAATGTATTTATTTGTATTTCGGGTCACTATCATAAATCTTTAGAGTTTGACTGTAAAAAAGTTTCTGATACACACAATATCGACGTTTGAGTTGACAAATATACACCTTAATTTATCCATTTTCTTGCCGTAAATGGAAATGGACCTTGAATATTCAAATTACAAAACGTTAGTTTCGAAGAACCTTTGCAATACTATATAAAATATTTAAAAACAAGAAAGAACGCTATAGTCGAGTTCCCCGACTATTAGATACCCGTAAGTCAGCCTACAAACTTCAACCTAAGTATTTCCCCTAGAAAACAATCGATGTTTAGGTGGCGCAATATGTGGAACTGAATAGCCAACACCTAAGAGCGTGCAGCACCCCCACCCACCCGCTAACATCTCTCTCACTCTCTCTCTCTCTCTCTGTCTCTCTCTCTCTCTCTCTCTCTCTCCCTCTCTCACTCTCTCTCTCTCTCTCTCCCTCTCTCTTTCTCTCTCTCTCTAGTCTGCTTGCATCGACAGAACAGTGACCGACCAAGGCACAGTGGTCGGGCTTGTATGGGAGCCGCGGCCATAAATGGTTCTAGAGGGCTATCGCTTTGAAACTTGTACCAAAAATCTAGAAAAATGTTATAATTATGTCGGAGAATTAAAGTCATCCCCTTGTAAGTTGTCATTGCTAATACTATTGAATACTTCAGAAAAACTTAACCAAGTAATCTCAATTTCATAGAATATTTCATACGTTTTCTTATAAACCATTTCTTTCATTTACATTTCCAGTCAAAAGATCATTTAAACATTATCAAATTATAAATTAATCATTACAAATCATTAAGTCAAAATATATGAAACATAACTTGTCTTATACTAGTCAACTTTTGGATATTCACCAATCGCCAAATACATTGGCTTCACCCATTTTATTATGCTCTCAGCTCGTTCATCGCCCAACACTAAGCTTCACGAATTCTTCAACCACATCTCTCGTCGATCGCCCAATACTTGGCTTCACGAATTCATCAACCACATCGCTCGTCCATTGCCCAATACTTGGCTTCACGAATTATTTAACCTCATTTCTAAAGCAACCTTCGATCATCGCCAATCACATGGCTTCACGACACTCTTCTGTTTCAAAAGTCTTTTCTAACAGACTTTGTTCTTTAAAATTTGCATCAAGCTCTATGAAATTTACACATCCGGTAACTTTCTCAAACTTTCGTGTTTTTTTTTTTTTGCGTAAATTTTAAAACATGTTGTCTCCCTTCAATGCCTCAACGAAAGACCCTCTAAACTTTGAATCCAATTCCGTTGGCTGTTTCCCACTGTTTTTGAGCACAATGTCACCCACACTGAATCTAATTACCTTGCCTTGCTTTCGTCAAATTTTGTTTTCTTAAATCTTGTCAATTTCAGTTTCAGTATCTATTATAGGATTAGCCCCAGAGGCCTAGCCATTTCACCAATCAAAAGTTGTAATGGACTACATTTAGTACTACGATTCACTGCGAAATTTGAGGCCAGCTGTACCTCCACTAGTGCTTCTTGCCACGACATAGAGCTTGTCTCAACAGCCGTCAACAGAATCTTAAGGGTTCTCATAACCCTTTCAACTTGACCGTTGAATCGACTTAAATCTGTGGCAATTAAATGCAGATCTATCTATTGATAAGAACAAAATTGCATAAACTTTGAACCAGTCAAGCTTCGCCGCTGATCGGCAATTAGACGTGTTGTCACACCTTAAATAACTCTCGTAGATTTCAGTGGGTTAATTACAGGTATATGCATCAATAAAGAAGGTGCAAAACAAATAAACAAACTTAGTAAGAGCATCAATTGGAAACTAAGGATCAAAAATAATCAACACTGGCTTGTTTGTTAATACAGTGATTATTCTTTTGCTAATTTCTTCGTGCTCTACACTCTAAAACAAGCTATTATTTTCAGATGTGAGAAAATACAAAGGGTTCAAAAATTTAACAAAAACCTCGGAACAAATTTGCGAAAATACGACATCAAACCGATGAGCTGTCGTAATGTAGCGATTGATTTCGATGTTGCTTTAATTTTTCGCCGCGTTTACCTTATAACCAATGTACCGAACTATTGTTTTCAGAAAGAAAGATTTTGAAATAAAAATCCATCTTTCACTAAAATTTATATTTCTATTGATTTCGATTTTGCTTTAATTTTCCGTCGCGTTTACCTCATAACCAATGTACCGAACTATTGTTTTCAGAAAGAAAGATTTTGAAATGTTAAATAAAGATTCATCTTTCACTTAAATTTCTATAACAATTTCCAACCGTTCTTTGAAACGCAGAGAAAGCGTTCTTTAATCCAAATGGCATCGATAGAAAATCGTTCTTCCGATCAGGTGTCACAAAAGCAGTATTTAATTGTTCCGAGTGCATTGGAATCTGATGATATCCACTAGACATGACAAGAGAAGTGAAAAAATTTGCTCCCCGAAGTCTAGATACTTTATCTGATATCAGAGCTAATGGAATTTTATCAGCTACTGTATTTTTATTTAATTTCCGATAATCAACTCAAAGTTTTGCTGAACCATTCTTTTTATATTTACAAATAAGAAATGGAGATTTACTTGGTCTGATAACTTTATACTCAATTAATTCTCTATTTTTGCCACGTACTAGCGCCCTCTCACTTGGACCAAATCTATATGGTCGCTTTTGAACAGTCGTAGGTGATTCAACCAGTCAAATACAAAAAAAAAAATAAAACTATTCCAAAAGCATTGAACCAATATTTGTCTGTCAATGACAATATTATTTTTGATTAAACAATCTGGTACTATGTGAAACAAAACTACCAAAGAATTACCATCAACATTGATATTAAGCTTGATTTTCGAAGTTCTGTAGTACTGTACTTTCTTTAATTAATGAACACTTAGCTTCCGGATCAAATGTTATTGGAAATCTCTCACCATTAACCAGTATACTCAATTTAGGCTCCACCATAGTGCACAGCTCCACTCTCTTCCGATCTTACTTCCAATCCGGTATTCTGCACTTTTTTGGGATAATTTGTGGCAATGTGCCCCGGCTCCTGGCATTTGTAACAAGTTACATTTGCCCTTCCATGATGAGGCTGCCCAGAACGCCGCTCCTTTTCAGTTGATGAAAACTGAAATCCTAGTCCAGATCTACAGTCTTGCTTTTTATGTCCTGGTTTTCCACACTGATAACATTTTAGTTCCGCAGTTTATCCCGCTTAGTCTCCGGTTCCCAGTTTGGTACAATAGGACGCTCCTTCAGCGCAGAGAAAAGGATCAAGCACGTGTCTATCTCACGCCACGCTACAAACCAGAAGAATAAAAAGAGAGACCAGACCTAGCAACGCATACGAAGCCACACTCGGCCTCAGCTCGCAAGCTGAGTCCCCATTCTACCAAAACTAGTATCTAGTATACCAGCACAACCCATAGTCATACCTGTCGAGATGCTGCACTACATACTCTCCGACACGGCCATTCTTATAAACCATTTCTTTCATTTACATTTCCAGCTAAAAAAGATCATTTAAACATTATCAAAATATAAATTAATCATTACAAATCATTAAGTCATAATCCATTAAACATAACTTGTATTATACTAGTCAACTTTAGAATATTCATGAATCGCCAAACACATTGGCTTCACGCATTTTATTTTGCTCTCAGCTCGTCCATCGCCCAACACTAAGCTTCACGAATTCTTCAACCACATCGCTCGTCCATCGCCCAATACTTGGCTTCACGAATTCATCAACCACATCGCTCGTCCATCGCCCAATACTTGGCTTCACGAATTCATCAACCACATCGCTCGTCCATCGCCCAATACTCGGCTTCACAAATTCATCAACCACATCGCTCGTCCATCGCCCAATACTTGGCTTCACGAATTCATCAACCACATCGCTCGTCCATTGCCCAATTCTTGGCTTCACGAATTCTTTAACCTCATTTCTAAAGCAACCTTCGATCATCGCCAATCACATGGCTTCACGACACTCTTCTGTTTCAAAAGTCTTTTCTAACAGACTTTGTTCTTTAAAATTTGCATCAAGCTTTATGAAATTTACACATCCGATAACTTTCTCAAACTTTCGTGTTTTTTTTTTTTGCGTAAATTTTAAAACATGTTGTCTCCCTCCAATGCCTCAGCGAAAGACCCTCTAAACTTTGGATCCAATTTCGTTTGCTGTTTCCGTTTTTGAGCACAAAGTCACCCACACTGACACTAATTACCTTAGCCTTGCTTTCGTCAAATTTTGTTTTCTTATATCTTGTCAATTTCAGTTTCAGTATCGCTTATAGGATTAGCCCCAGAGGCCTAGCCATTTCACCAATCAAACGTTCTTATGGACTACATTTAGTACTACGATTCACTGCGAAATTAAGGGCCAGCTGTACCTCCACTAGTGCTTCTTGCCACGACAAAGAGCTTGTCTCAACAGCCGTCAACAGATTCTTAAGGGTTCTCATAACCCTTTCAACTTGACCGTTGAATCGACTTACACCTGTGGCAATTAAATGTAGATCTATCTATTGATAAGAACAAAATTGCATAAACTTTGAACCAGTCAAGCTTCGCCGCTGATCGGCAATTAGACGTGTTGTCACACCTTAAATGACTCTCGTAGATTTCAGTGGGTTAATTACAAGTATATACATCAATAAAGAAGGTGCAAAACAAATAAACTAACTTAGTAAAAGCATCAATTGGAAACTAAAGATAAAAAATAATCAACACTGGCTTGTTTGTTAATACAGTGATTATTCTTTTGCTAATTTTTTCGTGCTCTACACTATAAAACAAGCTATTATTTTCAGATGTGAGAAAATACAAAGGGTTCAAAAATTCAACAAAAACCTCGGAAAAAATTTGCGAAAATACGACATCAAACCGATGAGCTGTCGTAATGTAGCGATTAATTTCGAATTTGCTTTAATTTTTCGCCGCGTTTACCTCATAACCAATGTACCGAACTATAGTTTTCAGAAATAAACATTTTGAAATAAAAATCCATCTTTCACTAAAATTTATATTTCTATTGATTACGATTTTGCTTTAATTTTCCGCCGCGTTTACCTCATAACCATTGTACCGAACTATTGTTTTCAGAAAGAAAGATTTTGAAATGTTAAATAAAAATTCATCTTTCACTTAAATTTCTATAACAATTTCCAACCGTTCTTTGAAACGCAGAGAAAGCGTTCTTTAATCCAAATGGCATCGATAGAAAATCGTTCTTCCGATCAGGTGTCACAAAAGCAGTATTTAATTGTTCCGAGTGCATTGGAATCTGATGATATCCACTAGACATGACAAGAGAAGTGAAATAATTTGCTCCCCGAAGTCTAGCTACTTTATCTGATATCAGAGCTAATGGAATTTTATCAGCTACTGTATTTTTATTTAATTTCCGATAATCAACTCAAAGTTTTGCTGAACCATTCTTTTTATATTTACAAATAAGAAATGGAGATTTACTAGGTCTGATAACTTTATACTCAATTAATTCTCTATTTTTGCCACGTACTAGCGCCCTCTCACTTGGACCAAATCTATATGGTCGCTTTTGAACAGTTATAGTTGATTCAACCAGTCAAATACAAAAATAAAAAAAAAATAAAATATTCCAAAAACATTGAACCAATATTTGTCTGTCAATGACAATATTATTTTTGATTCCACAATCTGGTACTATGTGAAACAAAACTACCAAAGAATTACCATCAACATTGATATTAAGCTTGATTTTCGAAGTTCTGTAGTAGTGTACTTTCTTTAATTAATGAACACTTAGCTTCCGGATCAAATGTTATTGGAAATCTCTCACCATTAACCAGCATACTCAATTTAGGCTCCACCATAGTGCACAGCTCCACTCTCTTCCGATCTTACTCCCAATCCGGTATTCTGCACTTTTTTGGGATAATTTGTGGCAATGTGCCCCGGCTCCTGGCATTTGTAACAAGTTACAATTGGCCTTTCCTGATGAGACTTCCCAGAACGCCGCTCCTTTTCAGTTGACGAGAACTGAAATCCTAGTCCAGATCTGCAGTCTTGCTTTTTATGTCCTGGTTTTCCACACTGATAACATTTTAGATCAGCAGTTTTAGCCCGCTTAGTCTCCGGTTCCCAGTTTGGTACAATAGGACGCTCCTTCAGCGCAGAGAAAAGGATCAAGCACGTGTCTATCTCACGCCACGCTACAAACCAGAAGAATAAAAAGAGAGACCAGACCTAGCAACGCATACGAAGCCACACTCGGCCTCAGCTCGCAAACTGAGTCCCCATTCTACCAAAACTAGTATCTAGTATATCTAGTATACCAGAACAACCCATGGTCATACCCGTCGAGATGCTGCACTACATACTCTCCGACAAATATATAGAACAAGAATTGGCCAGATCGTAACACTATATCCTATAGCTTACAAAGGATCAGTCGGGAAAAAATTAAAAAAAAATTATAACATTTTTGGTTTTCACATATTTTTTTAGTTCTTTTAAAAATTAATGTTGGGTTACCTTTTCGTATAATTGCAAGCTGCTAAGCACATTTCGGCAATTATATTCGAAAAAGGCTTAAAAATATTATACAAAAAGATTTGTTTGTGCCGAAGAATCACAACTAAAACTATAACCAAACACAGAAAAGACAAGCCAAGAAAGCTCACAATTATATACTAAACACAATATTTATTTACACAAAACATACTACATATACTTTTTGGTGTAAAATGGCAATTAATACCTTTATTTAAAATATTAAGCACTTTTATTGCACTAAAACTTGTTTTTAATAAGCTTAAAAAATGTTTTAAGGAAAGCTTGCACGTTGCTTACGCTGAAATACCCAATGAATATCATGCTCCCTCTTGCGATGCTATTCTTGAAGAGGTCAGATAAAGCAAATCAAAAAGATGAATAAATTCAATTATAAATAAAAGTTGGTACATTTAAATTCAAAATTTTAATTCCTAAAATATTAGCTCGATTTTGAAAATTGGGTGTACCGATAGATATGACGATACGATATAGATATGAACACAACAACAACCCAACCTTCTAACATGTTTCAGAGCGACAGTACATACATTCACGATTTGTGGGCGTTAGAGTGGACGTGGCTCCGCAAACTTGTGCTGCCTGGGAACTACCAGAGTCTGCATGCCAAGTCCCAAATCTCTAGCTCTTATAGTTTCCGAGATCTCGACGTTCATACAGACGCACGCACAGACGGACATGGCTAGATCGACTCGGCTATTGATCCTGATCAAGAATATATATATTTTATGGGGTCGGGAACTCTTCCTTCTACCTGTTACATACTCTTCCACCCTTCGAGTAACGGGTGAAAAAATAGAAAAAAAAAGGATATTTAAAAAGCTTTTAACAATTGTTCCTATGGAAGCTTTAAGATAAAGACGTCCTATCGGCAAGCGCTTTAACATGATAAAGGTATGCGTTAATAAATAGGAATTATAAAAATTTGTTTCAATAGCTTATACACTGCACGAAATATAAATTCAATTTTATGTAATAAAATAAAAAAAAAGATTACCTATATGTAACCACTAACCATACAACATATAGACTGGTCATTTCATACGACGCATTTGGACACAAAAAAACGGACCGCGGAAGGTCCACCGTTCTCACAGCAGCAGGTCCATGCACTTCGTGTGCGTTCGGGTTTTTTACTCTCTCATTCTTATTCTCATTTTTATGCTCGCGCACTCATTGCACGAGTTCAGTCGTTCAGTCGCAGAGAGGCGCTTTTTGAAGAAGGCTGCCCTGCGCTTGAATTCGTCTTTGTATGTATGCGTGATCATGCATTCTCATACACGGGAGCATGTGTGCGTTTATTTCATTTCGGCGCATCAAGAATATTTTGTCTTTTGCCACTTTTCAAACTTGGTACCCTAAGAATATGGGCGTATTTACTATTGGGTTATGATATAAATATTAATATTATATGTTATAATATATTTTTTTAATATTTCAGCATACATTTTATTTTTGTTTACAAATTCAAATCAGTGGTAGCAGTAAAATGTTTTACAAATATGTATGTATTCGAATTTATAGAAATCAGTCCACTGAGATGGGAACAGGGTATATCGCAGTCGAGTCACTTGAAACACCGACTGCTCTTCAGTGGTTGAGAAAACTTCAAACTAAATCAATTCTTGTCGATGTTTTGCGAGCGGTTGGTGCCTGCATACCCTACCGATATCTTACAAAAATAAGTATACTTAAACTATGCTATGAAGGGAGATTATGCTAAGAGAGATAGAGAGAGAGATAAAGAAATGAGCATAAGCTAACAAGTGTAGTCGGCCACCCGACTTAGCATACGTGATAATGCTGCTCTCGCATTGGAAGCGAGCGACAGTATATCACAGCAATTCACCTGCTAGCTCAGCGCGAGGGTAACTTGTTTACTATTCCCCCCTTAAGTTTGACCGTCCCGGGCAATGCCAACCATTATCGGCCATCTGGATCTCCGTTGCAGTTCGTTGCCTCCTTATTCATGGGTAAAGGAGGTTTGAGCCTTTGAAGACCAGGAGCCACTGCAATAGCCACAGCTGATTCTTAGATGACTCGTCAACTTTCGTCAGTATTTATATTCGACGGCTTGGAGGACCTTTTATTTCATTCGTGGGCATCCTTGCTGCGTAGACGTAATGCCGAGTCATGTGCAATGATATTGTTAATGGAGACACTTCACAAAGACATAAATATCTCGGTGCTGATAGCTATTGCCGATCGTTTAAAGATATTGAAAGGCAGATCGTTCGCACATCTTCTCGGTCCTTCATTGGTTTTGTGTCTTGCCAGTTTTTCTTGTATCAGGACCGCTCTCTCTGCATCATTGTAATCGATGTGATATTATTTGGATACATGCAGGATTCGGTCAAACTCCGGCATACAGTCGACGAGTGGAAACGTTTTGCGATATAGCTTAGTATGCAATTAGTGGTTCGCCAGTCTCTTGCAGCACGGCGCTCTTATGTGCCACCAGCAGATTTGCACCCTTTAACGGACAGACTAAAAATTACTGATTTTTTAAGAGCGACCTAATAGTTTCAGTACACAGTAGATTACTTTGGTTTTGGGAAAGACGTTTACAAGCTGAACAATAGGGATCTTAATATCCGTTATTGACCGAGATACTATTGGCTGAGTAATAGCAAATTTAGAAAACTTATCGATGCATGTCAAAAATAGCTTTTTATCAGTAGAAAACACATCGATGTGGAGAATCTCACCAGCATAAGATGGTATTGGGGTTACACCTAGCTCCTGTTTTTTAGGATGTCTGTCGTATTTGGCTCTATTGCAGACATTACAGTTCACTATTACCTCTGTGACCAGCTTAGCCATTTTTGGGAAATAGTAATCGCCAAGAATTTGCTTAACATTTTCTTGTGCCGCTCTATGAGCGCGACTGTGTTCGGCTATAACTATCTCTTTTTGTTCGGCCCTGTCAGTTATATCGGTCACCATTGTCTTACAGTACCAAAATTTTGTTCCCGGAAAGGTTTTTACGAGCTCATGCTGAAAATAAGCCAAAATGTGCAGATTGCAACGAATCGCGTTTACGAGGTTTGGCTGAACCACCTTTTTTGCCTCTTGAAGTGCTTCATCATCGTGAGTGAAATATATGTGATGTCGAAAGATTACAAACGTGCGCTTCAAAGGAAACTGCGCTTCCTCCAGAATTATTTGGTTTCTGAAGCAATTGAGCGGCTTATCTATAGTCTCGATGGTATAGGTTTGAGACACTTCGCTATGTACAGTAGCGGCATCAGATTGAACCTCATTTTGTAAGGCATTCAGGTTTTGCCGAGACAAGGCATCAGCTACGAAATTTTCCTTTCCTGGCTTATAGAAAACTTTGGCATTATGCTCATCAATAAAAGCTTTCCATCGCTTAATTTTTGCGTTCGTGTTTCTATCTGAGACCGCAAAGGTAAGCGGTTGATGGTCGGTGAAAATGTTTATATCCTTGATGCCGTACAAAAAATTCTGCAATTTCCCCAACGCCCACACGATTGCCAAAAGTTCTCTTTCATTAGTAGCGTAGTGTGACTCGCTTTGTTTAAGAGTTCGGTAAATCATAGTGATCGGCCTACCTCCTTGGGATAAAACAGCACCAATACCATTTGCAGAAGCGTCAGTGGTAAGGTCAAAAGGCCGTTTAAATTCGGGGTACATATGAATTACATCCTCCGACGCTAAAATGTTTCTCAAGCGCTCGAATGCGCCACGGTGTATTTCATTAAATTCAATTTTGACGTTTTTCGAGACATGTTTGCTAACCGTACCGTTTTCGCCTTTAAGCGGGTCTGTCAATGGTCTTGCGATTGATGCGAAATCTTTGACGAATCTTCTATAATAGTTAGCGAGGCCAAAAAAAGATCTAAGGCTAAAGAGATTTTTTGGTTCGGGGAACTCTTGTATGCACCTAACCTTTTCGGGGTCTGACTTTGTGCCTGCCCTAGTTACTATAAAGCCCAAATATTCGACGCTTTCTTTAAAAAATTTTGTCTTCTCGCGTGATACTCGCATGTTAGCGTCACACAGGCATTTTAATACCGTGTCTATGTGCTTAACGTGATCGAGCTCATTCTCAGAGAAAATGATAACGTCATCCACATAGACGTAGCAGATTTTTCCTATCTGGTCCCTAAAAACGTCTTCTATTGATGCTTCCCGCATTCTTTAAGCCGAAGGGTAGACGACAATACTCATACTTCCCGCCGTTAACTGAAAAGGATGTCTTCTCTCGGTCCTGTTCCGCAAGGTAAATTTGATGGTACCCTGACCTTAAGACGGGTGGTGAAAAACTTGGCCTTTCCCAGATTTGCAAGAATCATGGGGATACTTGGCATTGGGTAGCGATCAGCAATGGTTCGCTCATTTAATTTGCGAAAATCAATTACCAGCCGCTTATTCCTGTTGCCACTGGCATCAGTTCCTTTTTTGTCTACACCCCATACAGGGCTGTTATATGGGAATCTTGATGGCCTAATGATGCCTTCTTTCAGCAATTGCTTAATTTCGTTATTCACGAAGTGCGCTACTCCCATAGGGTAAGGGTATAATTTTGAATAAATTGGCTGGCTGTCTTCTGAGCGAATCGTAGCTACTATCGATGTGTAAAAAGGCAGTGCCTCATTGGGGCTCGAAAAAACTTTGATTCTGTTAAGAATTACGCTTCTGAACTCCTTACGCACGGTGTCTGGCACAACTATGTCATCGACATGGGTAAAATTGACATTGTCGCAGCTCTGATACCGTAACTTTTCTGCTACATCCCCATATACTATTAAATCTTGCTTCAAATCCAGCGTTGCCCCCACCTGTGTTAACAGATCAAGGCCTATTATCCCATCAAACGCTGTTAACGAATTTAATAAAAAGAATGCAGTTTTAACTCCAAAAATATGCATCTGACACTTTTGCCGGATGGCGTTAGAACCGTGTATTGAACTAACGGTAAATGGAGAGTCCACTTGAACTATACCTTTAAGGCCACTTATAGGCTTAATATAGTTTTTCGCCGCTCCAGTGTCAATCAGTATTCTTAATTTCCTCCCAGCCAGTTGCATCTCGACAAAAGGCAACCGGCAGCGTGCACTAAAAAATTAAGTGAGTCACGTTCACTATCCGACTCAAGGTCATCAACAATAGCTGCAGCTGCCGCTGAAGCCACCTCCCCGTACTTCTGGGTGTCCTGCTCTTGGGCTTGTTGATTGATATTATTCAATCTCTGACGCCTTTGATCAGTCACACGCTCGGAGGAGTTTCGTCTCTTGTAGGTTTGTACAGCATTAGACTGAGGTTTCCCGAAATCAGTGCGCTGCCTAAATTTGGAGGACAAGTCTATGTCCATTGGCTCTGGGCTTTGAACTTGGGTAACCACAACATTTTTTTCTTGTTCATCGCTGCCTTGCTGCTGTTTCTTGACAAAATGAGGGTTTCTTTCATGGCCATGAAAGAATTTAATAAAAAGAAAGGAGTTTTAACTCCAAAAATATGCATCTGACACTTTTGCCGGATGGCGTTAGAACCGTGTATTGAACTAACGGTAAATGAAGAGTCGACTTGAACTATACCTTTAAGACCACTTATAGGCTTAATATAGTTTTTCGCCGCTCCAGTGTCAATCAGTATTCTTAATTTCCTCCCAGCCAGTTGCCTCTCGACAAAAGGCAACCGGGAGCGTGCACTAAAAAATTAAGTGAGTCACGTTCACAATCCGACTTAAGGTCGTCAACAAGAGCTGCAGCTGCCGCTGAAGCCACCTCCCCGTACTTCTGGGTGTCCTGCTCTTGGGCTTGTTGATTGATAATATTCAATCTCTGACGCCTTTGACCAGTCATACGCTCGGAGGAGTCTCGTCTCTTGTAGGTTTGTACAGTATTAGACTGAGGTTTCCCGAAATCAGTGCGCTGCCTAAATTTGGAGGACAAGTCTATGTCCATTGGCTCTGGGCTTTGAACTTGGGTAACCACAACATTTTTTTCTTGTTCATCGCTGCCTTGCTGCTGTTTCTTGACAAAATGAGGGTTTCTTTCATAGCCATGAACCCGTTCGTCCCTGAAGTTTTTGCCATGCCTAGCCTGTGAACAACTTTTTCAATCCCTTGAGCCTTTTCCTCTATAGCTTTGGCGTACGAAGCCGAAAATACGCTACGCTCAATACTGGCTTCTGCTTCTTTAGCCAATGCCAAAGCGGTTGGCAAGTCTTTTGGCTGAGCTGGAAATACTACCGATTTTAAAGACTTTTTTAATCCTGATATAAACGCGTGCAGCGCATCGACTCTGACCTCTTGGTTGAGCAATGCTGCTGCCTGAGGCTCGTGGAACATAACGATCTTATTGGTTACGAGAGTCAACTTCCTTTCCACCTCATCATAGTACTGCATTAGGCTCGAATCGCCTTGCCTTACCATGTCTAATCCCTGCCGCAGAAGACGCAAGGAAGTCTTATCTGCATACGTGCAGTCCAATCTGGCTATAATAGCATCGAAATTGAGCACGGTGTTGTGTGACACCAACAATGCTGTTGCCGGACCCTTAATTTTATTCTTAATAATCGTGACTGCCTGATAATGTGCACAGCTACCACTAAAAGGTGCGAAGAGTTCGTATGCGTCTGTGGCTGATTGCCTCCACGCCACATACTCATCTTGCACGCCACTAAAGTCTGGGATAGATTTGATAATGTCAAGCGGGATGTCGCACCTCACCGCTGGGTCTACTGAAATCCGTTGGTACGTTTCTACGTGTGGCGCCTCCATACGTAATTCATTTAATTGTTGTTTTTTAGGAACACCTTTTCCCCTACCTCGAATATCCTGTTTTGTCGGGAAGCGTTATTTCTTTCTAAATGAGCTTGCTGAGCGTTTATTAACCTGTTCTTGATGTTTTCTTTAAACTCTTCAATCGAAGCGTAAATTGCGTCTATAGGCTTTATTCCAGTAACCGAATGAATAGTCCTATTATATTCTACAGTCGCTTGCATAATACTCTCAATTGTATCTTCAAACTTCTTTTCCAACTTTAGGCACCTTGCGATCTCTAGTAAAGTGCTGTGGAGGCGTTCCACTTGCCCATTTGACGAACTATGCAGTGGAGGTGCGTTGACAACGTCGATACCAAACTGATTTTTTAAGAGCGACCTAATAGTTTCAGAGTTAAACGCTGCTTCATTGTCACAGTAGATTACTTTGGTTTTGGGAAAGACGTTTACAACCTGAACAATAGGGATCTTAATATCCGTTATTGACCGAGATACTATTGGCTGAGTAATAGCAAATTTAGAAAACTTATCGATGCATGTCAAAAATAGCTTTTTATCAGTAGAAAAGACATCGATGTGGAGAATCTCACCAGCATAAGATGGTATTGGGGTTACACCTAGCTCCTGTTTTTTAGGATGTCTGTCGTATTTGGCTCTATTGCAGACATTACAGTTCACTATTACCTCTGTGACCAGCTTAGCCATTTTTGGGAAATAGTAATCGCCAAGAATTTGCTTAACATTTTCTTGTGCCGCTCTATGAGCGCGACTGTGTTCGGCTATAACTATCTCTTTTTGTTCGGCCCTGTCAGTTATATCGGTCACCATTGTCTTACAGTACCAAAATTTTGTTCCCGGAAAGGTTTTTACGAGCTCATGCTGTAAATAAGCCAAAATGTGCAGATTGCAACGAATCGCGTTTACGAGGTTTGGCTGAACCACCTTTTTTGCCTCTTGAAGTGCTTCATCATCATGAGTGAAATGTATGTGATGTCGCACCTTTTCGCGAAAGAGTACAAACGTGCGCTTCAAAGGAAACTGCGCTTCCTCCAGAATTATTTGGTTTCTGAAGCAATTGAGCGGCTTATCTGTAGTCTCGATGGTATAGGTCTGAGACACTTCGCTATATACAGTAGCGGCATCAGATTGAACCTCATTTTGTAAGGCACTCAGGTTTTGCCGAGACAAGGCATCAGCTACGAAATTTTCCTTTCCTGGCTTATAGAAAACTTTGGCATTATGCTCATCAATAAAAGCTTTCCATCGCTTAATTTTTGCGTTCGTGTTTCTATCTGAGACCGCAAAGGTAAGCGGTTGATGGTCGGTGAAAATGTTTATATCCTTGATGCCGTACAAAAAATTCTGCAATTTCCCCAACGCCCACACGATTGCCAAAAGTTCTCTTTCATTAGTAGCGTAGTGTGACTCGCTTTGTTTAAGAGTTCGGTAAATCATAGTGATCGGCCTACCTCCTTGGGATAAAACAGCACCAATACCATTTGCAGAAGCGTCAGTGGTAAGGTCAAAAGGCCGTTTAAATTCGGGGTACATATGAATTACATCCTCCGACGCTAAAATGTTTCTCAAGCGCTCGAATGCGCCACGGTGTATTTCATTAAATTCAATTTTGACGTTTTTCGAGACATGTTTGCTAACCGTACCGTTTTCGCCTTTAAGCAAGTCTGTCAATGGCCTTGCGATTGATGCGAAATCTTTGACGAATCTCCTATAATAGCTAGCGAGGCCAAGAAAAGATCTAAGGCTAAAGAGATTTTTTGGTTCGGGGAACTCTTGTATGCACCTAACCTTTTCGGGGTCTGACTTTGTGCCTGCCCTAGTTACTATAAGGCCCAAATATTCGACGCTTTCTTTAAAAAATGTCGTCTTCTCGCGTGATACTCGCATGTTAGCGTCACACAGGCATTTTAATACCGTGTCTATGTGCTTAACGTGATCGAGCTCATCCTCAGAGAAAATGATAACGTCATCCACATAGACGTAGCAGATTTTTCCTATCTGGTCCCTTAAAACGTCATCTATTGCTCTCTGAAAGATGCTTCCCGCATTCTTTAAGCCGAAGGGTAGACGACAATACTCATACTTCCCGCCGTTAACTGAAAAGGATGTCTTCTCACGGTCCTGTTCCGCAAGGTAAATTTGATGGTACCCTGACCTTAAGTCTAGGGTGGTGAAAAACTTGGCCTTTCCCAGATTTGCAAGAATCATGGGGATACTTGGCATTGCGTAGCGATCAGCAATGGTTCGCTCATTTAATTTGCGAAAATCAATTACCAGCCGCTTATTCCTGTTGCCACTAGCATCAGTTCCTTTTTGGTCTACAACCCATACAGGGCTGTTATATGGGGATCTTGATGGCCTAATGATGCCATCTTTCAGCAATTGCTTAATTTCGTTATTCACGAAGTGCGCTACTCCCATAGGGTAAGGGTATAATTTTGAATAAATTGGCTGGCTGTCTTCTGTGCGAATCGTAGCTACTATCGATGTGTAAAAAGGCAGTGCCTCATTGGGGCTCGAAAAAACTTTGATTCTGTTAAGAATACGCTTCTGAACTCCTTACGCACGGTGTCTGGCACAACTATGTCATCGACATGGGTAAAATTGACATTGTCGCAGCTCTGATACCGTAACTTTTCTGCTACATCCCCATATACTATTAAATCTTGCTTCAAATCCAGCGTTGCCCCCACCTGTGTTAACAGATCAAGGCCTATTATCCCATCAAACGCTGTTAACGAATTTAATAAAAAGAATGCAGTTTTAACTCCAAAAATATGCATCTGACACTTTTGCCGGATGGCGTTAGAACCGTGTATTGAACTAACGGTAAATGGAGAGTCCACTTGAACTATACCTTTAAGGCCACTTATAGGCTTAATATAGTTTTTCGCCGCTCCAGTGTCAATCAGTATTCTTAATTTCCTCCCAGCCAGTTGCCTCTCGACAAAAGGCAACCGGGAGCGTGCACTAAAAAATTAAGTGAGTCACGTTCACTATCCGACTCAAGGTCGTCAACAATAGCTGCAGCTGCCGCTGAAGCCACCTCCCCGTACTTCTGGGTGTCCTGCTCTTGGGCTTGTTGATTGATATTATTTAATCTCTGACGCCTTTGACCAGTCATACGCTCGGAGGAGTCTCGTCTCTTGTAGGTTTGTACAGTATTAGACTGAGGCTTCCCGAAAAAAGTGCGCTGCCTTAATTTGGAGGACAAGTCTATGTCCATTGGCTCTGGGCTTTGAACTTGGGTAACCACAACATTTTTTTCTTGTTCATCGCTGGATTGCTGCTGTTTCTTGACAAAATGAGGGTTTCTTTCATAGCCATGAACCCGTTCGTCCCTGAAGTTTTTGCCATGCCTAGCCTGTGAACGACTTTTTTCAATCCCTTGAGCCTTTTCCTCTATAGCTTTGGCGTACGAAGCCGAAAATACGCTACGCTCAATACTGGCTTCTGCTTCTCTAGCCAATGCCAAAGCGGTTGGCAAGTCTTTTGGCTGAGCTGGAAATACTACCGATTTTAAAGACTTTTTTAATCCTGATATAAACGCGTGCAGCGCATCGACTCTGACCTCTTGGTTGAGCAATGCTGCTGCCTGAGGCTCGTGGAACATAACGATCTTATTGGTTACGAGAGTCAACTTCCTTTCCACCTCATCTTAGTACTGCATTAGGCTCGAATCGCCTTGCCTTACCATGTCTAATCCCTGCCGCAGAAGACGCAAGGAAGTCTTATCTGCATACGTGCAGTCCAATCTGGCTATAATAGCATCGAAATTGAGCACGGTGCTGTGTGACACCAACAATGCTCTTGCCGGACCCTTAATTTTATTCCTAATAATCGTGACTGCCTGATAATGTGCACAGCTACCACTAAAAGGTGCGAAGAGTTCGTATGCGTCTGTGGTTGATTGCCTCCACGCCACATACTCATCTTGCACTCCACTGAAGTCTGGGATAGATTTGATAATGTCAAGCGGGATGTCGCACCTCACCGCTGGGTCTACTGAAATCCGTTGGTACGTTTCAACATGTGGCTCCTCCACACGTAATTCATTCAATTGCCTTTGCATTTTATTTAAACGCGCCTGAAAGATTGCCTCTTGATTGGCTAAGGCATTGGCCAAAAGCGCTTTCACCTCGTTAGCGTTCATGTTGGCTTTTTTTTCCAAATTTTTATTAACTTCCAATTCAACACTATCGTCAGTTTCGTACTCGCTCCTAACCTCTCTATACGAATCAACCCAGCTCATGAAAATCGCTGTTTCTTTAACACAAAAAAAGAGAACGAAGCAAATTAAAGATAAGGGGAAAGAGCGGCGAATTGCAAGAGCTTTTCGAACTGCCTCGAAGACACTAAACTGTACGTTTCCACGCTGCTGCTTTAAAAAAAAAATGTGATCCACGCATGCGTACGACGATTTGTGCTTTTATGTGACCTTTATTGAAAAATTTGAGCGATTAAAAGTTCTGTTTCAGAACAAATCACTTACAATTTCTTCTCTAGGTGTGGGTAATAAGTGTTGGGCGCCAGTAAAGCTTCTACATATAAGGTGCCAGGGGACCTTTTCGTCACGGCTGCTGTCCGACTCCAGTCAGGGTATGGACCAACTTGCCAGCTCCTGCAAGGGAGTTGCCGGGGTATCCACTGTCGAAGCCGCTCCAGTTGTGGAGCAAGGAAATGAAGATTAGGTTGGGTATCTGGGTACCAGTTACTAGCCTTGTGGCTTAGCAACAATAAATAAGAATATCAGCTATAGCTGGTGTAGAAGTTTATTTCAAGCTTCTGCTTGCTTTACGTGCCAAGTACAACTAAAACTAGGTTACAAAAATAAGTATACTTAAACTATGCTATGAAGGGAGATTATGCTAAGAGAGAGAGAGAGAGATAAAGAAATGAGCATAAGCTACCAAGTGTAGTCGGCCAGCCGACTTAGCATACGTGATAATGCTGCTCTCGCATTGGAAGCGGGCGACAGTATATCACAGCAATTCACCGGCTAGCTCAGCGCGAGGGTAACTTGTTTACTTGTATATATGATATAGACGTCCAATCGGCAACCGCTTTTGCATTGATCTAGGTATGCGTACATAAATAATATTTGGAAAAATTGATGTCAATAGCTTGTACACTGCGCCAAATATCCTGAAAACATCTAATTTGAACCGATTTCACCGTATTATTCTTTGGCACTTCATTAAAATAAATTGGGTTTTTCTTAGGGTTGATCAGGGTCAGTGCTGGGAAAGATACTAGTTTTTGGGATCTAGGTAAGGTGCAAAGTATTTGTAAAAATAGCTACTTAGGTAAGGTAAAAGGTACACAATTTGGGTACCTAGGTACATACTTAGGTACAATTATCTAGAGACACCCTAACACTGATCAGGGTAAAAGCGCTTGCCGATCGGACGTGTAAGTCTTATAGTTTCCATTGGTATAATTGTTACACTTTGGTTATTCTTCGTGCTAATTTTTTAATTTTAGCAATTTTCGCAAAGTCTGCAAGATTAAAACTTCGGCTAGCCGAGGCTAGCTTCCGTCCTCGCTTTTTTAAATTATTTTGGACATAGTAATAATTTGACAGTTTAGATTGCCGGTATATCATATATCCTATCATATAGCTGCCATAGGAACGATCGAACAATTGAAAATCATCATAGGTTCAATGTTTTTAAATAAATAAATTTAATATAAATCGAAATTTAAATGTTTTTAAGAATATTTAATTTTTGTAATAGCTGAAAGGGTATTTAAACTTTGGCTTGCCGAAGTTTGCATTTCTCTTGTTAAATATGGAACTATATGATATAGTCGTCCGATTTAAATAAAATTAAATATAACAAAAAATGTCCATGTCGGCCAACCTCATAATTCAATAATTTAAAATTTGTTTGCCGACCTCTTAATAAAATTTATTAAGCTAATAATAAATAAACTTAAGCTTTTCGAAAACAAATTGTTACGGAGAATTAACAAATATTATAAATCCTTTTTGCTGAAAGATTTAATTTTTATGGGGTTTTTTTTTTTTTGCGGCAAGCGTGTTGTTCTTTTTCACAAAAATAAATATTGTTTTCAAATCGGGCAAAACTGAAAATTTTTGTATTTCCAAAGGTTTTATTTATTGTAAAATCTAAAAGGTGGGCATAATGTGGGCAAACGTTACTCATGTGATTCTCAAACAAAAAATTAAAAAAAATTAACTTTGAGGTTTTCGAATACTTTTGAAGCGTCCTTATTTTTATAACTGGAAGTGAGCTTAGTTTTCAGTATAGCTATAAAGGCAGTCAGAGTAAAGAATATTTGATATTTGTGCCTCTCGACTACAGATTTCCTTCCTGTTATTATATTTTTATATTTACATACATATTTTTTTTTTTTTGTATTTTGATTAAAAAATTATTTGCCCTGCGTAACAGCTAGAAGAAGGTGATTTTCGGCTCGTCCGTATGAAAATCGGGGCCTCTTAAGCTATAAAAACCAAATAATTTATAGTTATGCCTACGGAGCGAAAGTTTTTTCTTAAATTTGACCCGCCCTCTCTAAACCATTCAAACTAAAAAAAGGCATAACTTATAGTTCGTGCTAAGACTCAAATTGGGAAATGTTTCGATATTAAGATAATCACAAAAATCTAAGGCATTCGCACGCTACACAGACAGACATGGATTTTAGTACAAAGATTGCTTTCGAAAATTTTGATGCAATTAATTTGTATATGTTATGCATTGATTGTTCTTAATAATATTATTTGTTTGACTTAAAAATGTAAGGTATTTTTCTAAATGATTCGCTGTCGCATGTGACTATTTTCATATTCTTTTTATTATTTTTTAGTATCTAATTAGACGTGCATAAGATGTAATTAAAATTTCGTGTAGCCAATCGTTTTTTGATTTTCAAATTTGCCGCACTTTTGTATTAATTCTGGCTCCAACCACATCCTAAAAAATGTAAACAAAGCAAAAGCCAAACAGCTGTTTTTGTTTCTGCCCGCTACCCTAAAAAGCAATCGTCGGTATGGTATGCAGGCACCAACCGCTCGCAAAACAATAAAAGCTGATTTTGTTTGAAGTTTTCTCAACCACTGAAGAGCAGTCGGTGTTTCAAGTGACAAGACTGCGATATGCCCTGTTCCCATCTCAGTGGACTGATTTCTATAAATTCGAATACATACATACATATATGTAAAACATGTTACTGCTACCACTGATTTGAATTTGTAAACAAAAATAAAATCTATAAAAAAATATATTATAACATATAATATTCTTATTTTTATCATTAACCCAAAAGTAAATAAGCCCATATTGTTAGGATACCAAGTATGAAAAGTAGCAAAAGAAAAAAAAATTCTTATTCTTATTCTTACCAAGTATGAAAAGTAGCAAAAGAAAAAATATTCTTGATGCGTCGAAATGAAATAAACGCACTCATGCACCCGAGTATGAGAATGCATGATCACGCATACATACAAAGACCAATTCAAGCGCAGGGCAACCTTCATCAAAATGCGCCTCTTTGCATCTGAACGACCGAACTCTCATGAGAGAGAAAAAACCCGAATGCACACGAAGCGCCGGGGCATGGTGCAACTATACAAGGTGGTCCCGACGCACGAGCTGCCTTTTTTTAAGGACGTTGTTTGTAAAAGTCGTTTGTCATATGTGCGAAAGAAAACGGTTACTATATTTATCTATCTATGTATGATCACATAGCTTTTCTCCGCTAAAAATTTAGATACATAATTAAAACATATATTTTCATATATATTGATAAATTAAAAAAAATTAACTTTTTTAATGTTTGTACCACTTTTCTATTAATTATAAAAATTAAGACTATAAAAACCACCAGATTTTCTTTGAACAAATTATTTAAAATATGTATATGGGTGGGCCCAATAATTAATGCTCATTGGATGCAACGATGTTGTTTTTTTTTACTGTCGCACGCTACAGTGATAGAAACAGATCAGCTGGTAAAAAATTTACCCTAATTAGAAATGGCATAGTGTCTTTTACATAGATATTTATTATATTTTCTAAATATAAACCAAGATGAAAATGCATTAAAACAAAACGTACAAAAAATGTTCAAACCTTATATTTAGACTTTTTTGACTTTGCATTGAAATATTTTAAAATGTATTATGAGTCGTTGTATAATAGGTTTATATTTGTTAAATGTATTAGATTCCAAATAAAAAATATGTGATAAAAACATTTTTTTATAGACTTTGAATTTTCTGACTGCGGTGGACCTTTTTGATGAATTAAACATGCATTATTTTTGTAATACAAATTTATATTCCCTTATTTAAAAGGTTTTGCAAAACAGGTAGAGAAAATCGACTAGAAATATACATACATATTTACATAGCTACACAGTCTTCTACTTACATTAGAACTGTTTGCATGGGGTTTTCTTCAGCACGTGCAGATGTATTAATCTGCACTGTGTTATTTACAACAAACACTTTTGCGTTATTTTTTCAAATTTTCTATTCTTGCATTTGACACCGTCGATAGTTGATGTAGACCTTATACATTTACACCTTTATGGACGGATCTTTGTTTTGCTTCAGGTAGCGAAAGACCGCTGGCATTAAGAGGAAAATCCAAGGGTTGATGGTAGTATACACATTTGTACATACAAACATGATATAAATACAGACCCAATATGTACAAGAAAAGGCCACATACACAACGGTTAACTGGCCAAGAGCGAGCGATCTTTGCAAACTGTCAGTGGTAACGCTCAGAAAGAAACTACCTAGCGTAGCTGAGCTGTTAACGTGTCTTAGACATGAGCGAGAGAGCGGCGATATATGTAGATATGGAGAAGCAGGGAGAGCAACCAAAGCGGGATTAAGTAAAAGCACTAGCCATACAGCACATACAACATGTATGGTTAGTGGTAAAAGTCACGAGCAGTACTGATTAATTTACTTACCGACCCGGCTTAATCTTTCAGAACTCAAGAGAAAAAACTATACAACAAGAAGCAACAAAGCTTATACAAAAATATCTTAACCATCTGGAGTAGTCGGAGGAAAAATTTCCTAAATGCCAACTCATTCTGCTTTTAACCGTGCTTTAGGAGAATCGTCTAGCGCTATTGCCAGCTTCGCTTAGCGAAGTTCGCTAATCCATTTTTGACTTTACTTTCTGAAAGAGGTTTTAGAGGGATTTTTGGCAACGCACGAGCATTTAAAAATTATCCTAAGGAACTTTGTGTAGAAAGAAATCATATCAGAATTGGAAAAGTGCTCCTTCAGTTGTCTGGCTCGTCAACGCATTGTTTATAGCTCTGGAACGCTAACACGAGTTTCCTATTTCGATACCGATAAGGGGCTGTTCCAGTGTAATAGCCTGATTCCATTGCCGCATCAGTGGACATTTTAAATGTGCCTGATTCCATTGGCGCATTAGCATTTAGCTAATGCTACTCCGACACGAACTGCAACTGAGTGGCACGAACTGGGTTTGTTTACTTTTGAATTTTGCCAAATCCAAAAGAAATTAATTAAAATTAATGAACATGAGTGAGTTTAAACTCTGTAATGCTCAGCAGGACACCCATAATACGACCGAGGCATTTGCCAACTTGGACGGCAAGGAAGAGAAGCTGATTGCGCTGCTATGACGGGTTTGCAATGGAGACCACCACAGTTTCTAAAAAGGGCAAGGATCCCCGTATTATGCCGGAGATCCTGCAGTAATGCATAGTGGTACTGCGAGCAGAATTTGCAGCGTGCGCTCTAGGTTTTAGTCATTTCAATACAAAACAGATTTTATATTCAAAAGACATCAAAAATTGCGCCAACCTTGCATATAGAAAACATCTGTTGTAGTGGTGGCACGAACAACATATCATTAAAAATCGGTATTTTCCGGTATTTATTCTAAAAACGTTCGGGGCGACTGGTTTTAAATCGCATTTAATAATCGCATTTATTTTAAATGCGGCATTTAGCCTTATGGGATTTCCTGTGTAAATAAATGCGCATTAGGCTAAATGCGTTTTAATGCGCCAATGGAATTAGGGTATAACTCACAGAAACTGAGGAAATTTTTAGATTTTTTTTTTAAATAAAGTACTTAATTTTTTTAAAATTTTTTGCACATAATAAGGTAAGTTTTCAACTTTATATTAAGATTTTCGTTTAACAAAAATTTTGAGAAGTAACGGGACATAACTGATATGATTCCGGTCAAGTGGATCAAATCGAAAAGTTCAAAAACATAATAAAAGCTAAATATCAAATAATTACAAAATGGCGTAGGTTTGAAAAAACAATTGTTTTTTTGTGTGAAAAAATTACTTTTTAAATTGGCCCAAATTGACCGTTTCCAACAAATCCAAAAGTTCGTATGTTATTGTAGGTGGACCCACTCAAGAAGACTAATAGCATGATTCCATTGCCGCATTAGTGGACTTTTTAAATGTGCCTGATTCCATTGGCGCATAAGCATTTAGTAAATGTGAGTGGCACTAACATGTGAGTGGTACTAACAGCTGATCTGTGCTTGTATACTTTTAAATTTTGCAAATCCGAAAGAAATTAATTAAAATTAATGAACATGAGTGAGTTTACTAAACTCTGTAACGCTCAGCAGGATATCCATATTGCCACCGAGACATTTGCCAACTTGGACGACAAAGAAGAGAAGCTGATTGCGTTGTTATGACGGGTTTGCAATGGAGGCCACCACAGTTTCTAAAAAAGGCAAGGATCCCCGTATATGTGGGAGTAATTTTATGCCAGAGATCCAGCAGTAATGCATTGTGGTACTGCGAGCAGAATTTGCAGCGTGCGCTCTAGGTTTCAGTCATTTTTATACGGAATAGACTTTTGAATAAAGACATCAAAAATTGCGCCAACCTTGATTATAGAAAACAGCTGTTGTAGTGGTGGCACGAACAAAATATCGTTAAACATCGGTATTTTCCAGTATTTTTTCTAAAAACTTTCGGGGCGAATGGTTTTTAATCGCATTTAAGATCGCATTTATTTTAAATGCGGCATTTAGCCTTATGGGATTCCCTGTGTAAATAAATGCGCATTTGGCTAAATGCGTTTTAATGCGGCAATGGAATCAGGCTATTAAATGCGGCATTTAGCCTTATGGGATTCCTGTGTAAGTGCCAAATGCGCAATGGAATCAGGCTATTAAATGCGGCATTTAGCCTCATGGGATTCCCTGTTGGCTAAATGCTGATTTTTTTTTTTAAAAAGATACACTGTAAAGGATGTTTCAAAAAAATCGATTTTTGACAGTCTTAATCGATAAGTATATGCTTTAAGAAAATTCTGACAAAATTTCAAAAGCCGATCTTATAAATTATGGAAGTTATGGCCCTTGACTTATGTTGACGCCTAAGTTACATTTTTCTTGACCGCAAATTTTAAACGGCGTTTTCTCAAAACCAAGTTATTCAAATTGGCGTAGACGACTGCAAAATAATGTAGTGAGCCGATTTTCTTCATCTAAATTTTTTTTGTCATCCACGGACAAGAAAAAATAATTTTTTGACCATTTTTAGCGCAACAATAATGAAAAACTTATGCGAAAATTTTTTTTTCCAAACCAAAGTTGTATGGGAAATGTTGACATTTTTCTCAAATCGTAGAAAATCGACTCTCAAAGCCCTCTTCAGTGGATTAATGTTTGACTTTACGATTTCAGATGAAAATTGCGGTCAGGATCTTCTACGCCAATATCGATGTCAACGGCGACACGGCTTGCGAGAACCGGTATAAGTCAATCAAATTTTCTTTTTTAATAATGTAAAATGTGTTTCTTATTTCCTCAAATATTGCCCAAGTTTTTTATGTAGTCAATTTTATGTGCGCTGTTTTCATTTTGCAAAAAAAAAAAGGCGCTCTTCTTTGGCCTCTACGGGTTAACAAGATAAAGTGGACTTACACTTGACAATAATTCGAGTCTTAGAAGAACTTCCTGTTCTTTGTTTTGATTTTTCTACGGAAAATAAAAGTCTTACCAAAAATCATAACATTTAACAAAACCAGAAAAGAAGCAGACTTTGGCAAGCCAAAGTTTATTTACCCTCTCAGCTATTGTAAAAATTAACTATTCTTTAATGATGATTTTCAGCTCAATTATTCCATCGTTCCTTTGATAGCTATGTATATAAAATCGTTTTCCAAATTGCGTTAAATAAAAAGCGTAATTTAGAACTATTAAACCATTACTATATCCAAAAGAAATAAATAAAAAGTGAAACATAGAGAAGTTTCAATTTGTATAAAATTTTTTTTTTGTAATATTTCCAGCCAAATGATATTTAAGCCAAATTTTAAACGTTATTCTGTTATATTCGTCCAATCCGGCTCATTCCGACTACCCAAAACAGGAAAACTTCTTTAGGAAAAGTTTCATGCAGAAATCTTTAAAACTGAGAGACTAGTTTGCGAAGAAACGGAGAGACGGGCATGACTATATCGACTATTCTAGTGATGCTGTTCAAGAATATATGTTTTTTATAGGGTCGGAAATGGCTTATTCACTGCGTTGCACATTTTTGACTAAAATTATAATACCCTCTCCAAGGGTAAAAAGATACCAATAGATATACCTAGATCTATTGCTAACGAAAGTTTAAATGTACTACTAAAACGATTACTTAGCTAAAAGGTCTCTTTTGTGTACTTGGAAAAAATAAAAACATAAGTTTTTTTGTATAACACCACAAATTTAAAACTGTGCAACTTTTTGCTGCATTACAAGTTGTGATTTACTGGGTGAGGGAAAAGATAAGTTATGTATGTAGGAAAATAAACCCTTAGAAAGTTACACCACCTTTTTGGGAATAACGCGAGCGATCTAATTTAAATTAACCCTGGTTCGCTTATTGGATTATACGTAGATGGCCGTGTTAATTTTCCACATATGCGATAGTTATGGGGAAAATGGTACGTAACTTTGTCAAGGGTTTTTAATAAGTAGCAACCACAATAAATTAGGTTTCAACAAAATAAACGTTGGTAAATCTCTGTGATTTATTAAATATAAAAGTAAGTGCTTATTCTTGGTAGAATTTGGTTTTCTTAGTGTCACCGGAAATCCTTTTAAAAAGAGCACGGGGATTTTTTTATTCGCATTAGAATATGCTACCCTCTATAGCTGTAAGACAATTGATGATAGTATAGATATGTATTATCGATGGCGGCTGTGCTACTGGTCACCATAGACAATTTTGGCCAACATCGATACATCGAGTGGAACGACCAAATCTGGTGCATACTCGACCGAACCTGAGAGGATGTTTAGGAAACTGGCCAAATAAAGTCAGACAGAAGGGCCTTCTTAAAGCTAGAGCATTTAAACATTCTATTAATGCTAAACAAAAATCGATGGCTGTTGGACTATACTACATTTTTTTTACCATATGTTATGCTACTTTACTTATTAAACATAAATTTTTTTCATTGGCTTAATGTCTACTGAACTAAATTTATATTTATTTTCTTACTACAATCCTTAAGTTCATAAGAACGGATTTTATTGATTTTTTTTTGTTTGAATTCATAATAATATTAATTTCAACAAATTGAATCTGTATTCATTAAAAATATTAAGACAAATTTTTATTTTAGCAGAATACTGAAAGTGACCAGCCACTGCTTGCAAAGCTGGCTAAAAGAGATATGTACGTACCTGCGACATCAACTGAGTCCGAGGGAATGTTTTTTGAAACGCAGGCGAAATGATTTCGGATTGAGGAACTGCTCTAAACTCAAAAGTTGTCGAACAACTTATGTTCATAAAACAAATTGGAGGATTACCAATTACTTGATTCGTATGATCTCCTTATTAATGGAGCTTTTGCATCAAGCATAACCGTTAGAGAAGACCTCTAAATTTTAAAATAATGGACACTATTATCTCTGTTTTATTTTTATGTTTTTAAGTTTGAAGCCGATATTTTGCCAAAACTTCGAAAATATCGATGGTGCCACTAACGAGGGTGCGACAGCGTTTGAAAAATGATATATATATTTTGTTTACATTTTACAATTTTGAGAGCGGCTTGCGTCCGCTATTTAATGCGTCATTTGTGTCACCCGCAGCCATATGACGAATATTCATATAACCAGTGTTGGGGTGTAACAATAATTGTACCTAGGTACGTACTTAGGAATTTTTGATACCTTATAGCTTACCTAGGTAAAGGAAAGTGCGACAACGTTTTATCTTTCCTAGGTAAAGATTTTTATTTGTCTTAAAAATTTAGGTATTGTTAGGTATTTTGGTACTGATATATGTTTTGTTTCCAAATAAGCTTGATACCACTTAATTTAATGTGCAATATGTTCGCCAATATGGTAATAAAATAACGTAATTGGACAGCAGTTTGTAAAAAAGTTAAATCCACCGCATATGCAAGTTATAAGATGTTTCTTTTTACTTGTTTCTACCAGACTTAATTGCCAGAGCATATACACAATATCATAATTTATGTAAAACTTCGTAAAAATTAAACAAAAAATAGTTTCGAATTTTTTTTAACCTTTGTTGTACCTTGTTTATTACCTAGATACTTCTCAAATTGTGTACATTTCACCTTACCTAGGTACTTATTTTACCTAGATCCAAACAAGTACCTATCCCAACTTTGCATATAACAAATGTTAAAGCGTACCTAGATATTTATACATAGGTGCATACCTAGGTAACATTTTTGATACCTTTTACCTTAACTAGGTAAAATGTGAGGCTACATTTTAACTTAACTTTAGATTTTGGTTTATAAAATTAACTCGAATCTCATATAAAAGATGTATAATCCTTAAATGTGAATCTCATTATGTTGTTATTAAATCGTATGAATGAAATTTTATTTTGAATAAAATAGACTATTTCTTGTTATTGTCGGGCACTGTATTATTTTTCTGTTGGGAAAAGGTAATGTATCAATTATATGGATATATTGATATTTGCAAGCGATTTGCTTAATATCATTTTGTTATATTTGTTATAGTCTGATTTCATTGCCGCATTAGTGGACTTTTTATTTCTGATTCCATTGGCGCATTAGCATTTAGTAAATGCTACTCCGACATTTGAGTGGCACTAACAGCTGATCTGGGCTTGTATACTTTTAAATTTTGCAAATCCGAAAGAAATTAATTAAAATTAATGAACATGAGTGAGTTTACTAAACTCTGTAACGCTCAGCAGGATATCCATATTGCCACCGAGACATTTGCCAACTTGGACGACAAAAAAGAGAAGCTGATTGCGTTGTTTTGACGGGCTTGCAATGGAGACCACCACAGTTTCTAAAAAGTGCAAGGATCCCCGTATATGTGAGAGTTATTTAATGCCAGAGATCCAGCAGTAATGCATTGTGGTACTGCGAGCAGAATTTGCAGCGTGCGCTCTAGGTTTCAGTCATTTTTATACAAAATAGATTTTAAATTCAAAAGACATCAAAAATTGCGCCAACCTTGCTTATAGAAAACAGCTGTTGTAGTGGTGGCACGAAGAAAATATCGTTAAACATCGGTATTTTCCGGTATTTTTTCTAAAAACGTTCGGGGCGAATGGTTTTTAATCGCATTTAAAAATCGCATTTCTTTGAAATTGGGCATTTAGCCTTATGGGATTCCCTGTGTAAATAAATGCGCATTTGTCTAAATGCGTTTTAATGCGGCAATGGAATCAGGCTATTAAACAGAGAGTATTGGTTCCGATATTTTAAAAATCTTCGACATCCTAAATCGGCAAGTTACTCACACAAAAAAGTATGACCATGTTATAGCCTGATTCCATTGGCGCATTAAAACGCATTAAGCCTAACGTGCATTTATTAAGGTTGGCGCAATTTTTGATGTCTTTTGAATATAAAATCTGTTTTGTATAGAAATGACGGAAACCTAGAGCGCACGCTGCAAATTCTGCTCGCAGTACCACTATGCATTACTGCAGGATCTCTGGCATAAAACCTCCCACATATACGGGGATCCTTACCCAATTTAGAAACTGTGGTGGTCTCCATTGCAAACCCGTCATAACAGCACAATCAGCTTCTCTTCCTTGCCGTCCAAGCTGGCAAATCGCATTATGTTCATTAATTTTAATTAATTTCTTTTGGATTTGTCAAAATTCAAAAGTATACAAACCCAGTTCGTGCCAAAACGCCAATGGAATTAGGCACATTTAAAAAGTTCACTAATGCGGCAACGGAATCAGGCTATTAGAGTATGTATGCCTACCATTAATCTATTGCGATCATGATTAAATGTGAACATTGCGCGAATTCAGCAGAACACTATGATTACTGGTCACTGATGCATCAGAAGTCAGTGTTGCATTTTCAGTTGAAGCCGTCTGGAAAATACTAAAACGAACGATACGTCAGCAGGTCCTGCTATCGATAAGATTCGGTGGTGACACCGACTATTGATAGCGGGAAAGGATCTAGCTATTTAAATTTAGCCCGGTTCGCTGGTTAACTGGGTTCAATAGCCTTGAATACGTTCGCTGACCCATCTTGAGAGAGCGGGAGGGAAAATGGCGAGCGACATTGGTGTAGGTCAGGGTTTTGCTTTAGTTGCTGCAATAAGTAGTAGTCGGGAAAAAGCCTAAGACTTTAAATTCGTAATAAGTGTTTGGATAATTCAAAGTGAGTGGTTATTTATTAGTCCGGAACTTGTAAATTACAGTGTTTTTTTTTTGATATTGAAGCCGCCGGGGACCCTATCTAAAGGGCCCCGGAAATTTAGAAGATTTGGGAACACTCACCTGGCGAACCTAACCTGGTTGTGAGGACCACGCCGTCCACCAGCAGCAGCAGTGATCCAGGTTCAGCCGCAGCAGCATCAGCCGCAGCAGCAGCAGCGATCCTGGTTCAACAGCAGCATTAACCGCAGCAGCAGCATTAGCCGCAGCAGCAACAGCGATCAGCTTCCGCAGCAGCATTAGCCACAGCAGAAGCAGCTGTCAGCAGTATCAGTCGCAGCAGCAGCAGCGATCAGCAGCAGCAGCAGCCTCAGGCGTCAGCAGCTCCAGCAACTGCCTCCGAGACGGTCACATACGGAGATTCCCTCGGTAAGTCCGTTCCGGGAACGCACTGCCCCCGGCCCCTCTTACGCAGACGCTGCACTATCCTCCGGACCAATGGGCTCCGTGCGAACTCGCGCTGGTTTTCGCCGCTAGTGATTTTTCTATTCTGGCTGCAGTTTCAACCACATCCGACGTTGAACTCTGCAATAAATAAGTTTTAGTTATTATTTTGTGATATCATACAGTCAAGATTGTCAAGTACTCACTGTGAAATCTAATCTAAAATTAGAGTCTTAATTCCGAACCGTAGCCGCGCGTCCAACTACGTCTTAATTGGGTCGCGAAATTTAATGACTGGTGGGATTTATTTAGCGTACTTACCTTTTCAGCACGTCCCTTCTTTTCCCTTGGAGCTCCTCAGGATTAGGCGACCCGATTGGCAAACGCCTCCAATTTAGTGCCGTGCGGCGATTTTGCCTGAAACTTGTAATATTAAGCGTCTAAAAAATTTCCCTTCGGTTGTTGCCGCTTTGACCGCTTGTCATCTGGGCGACGGTCTGAGATCGGCCTTAAGTGTTTCTAACGAAAAGAGTAGATTATTAGTAGGAATCAATAATGAATGTATTTATTTATTAATCTTGCCCAAAATTAAATGTGAACAAGCTACCGAGATGGTTGTGTGAATTACCTTGGGCGGGGAGATGAGCCGGTCGTAATCCAGCAGGAATAGGCTCCGGTCTGCCGGAGATGGGGTGTGCCTCCCACATTTTTCTTGGGGCACCCAAGGTTGGGTGGGTGCGTTGTGGCAAGGACATCGAAGCCACCAATTTCGTCCAATTGTCTTAGTTTTTTTATGTAAACGTAACTTTGTTTTGTTTTGATTTGTGGTAGAGATGGTAAATCGTCAAGTTAGTGACTTTAGACGTCCGATGAGTCGGAATCGATTGTTCGGACTGCAGGGCATAGGCGGCACTCCGCCCTGGGATTCCGTGGCTAGCCGGCGCTGCCCTCCGGGAAAGATGCAGTTCCGTAACAATATGGCGCCCAATTTTAACAAATAAAATATGTGATAGCCGAGTAGACGGCGTCTCGCATATTTATATCTCCAGCCAGCCCTCGAACGGTGGCTTGCATGACACACATGCAATTGCACCGTGGATGCGCACTGGTAGAGAAAAGTTGTTTAAATTTTGTAGGAAGAAAGGGAGGCGTGTCCACTAGAGGTAGGACAATTGCTCTTGAGGCACAGTTCACAGGGATTAGCTGTGATTTGGCGGTGACATCCTCTTCGAAGGAAATCGAAGCATTCGCATCCCAGGTCGTCCGTGCAATAAGCACGAAAGGTTAAACCAAAAACTGTGATAAAACTGTGATATCGGTATTAGGGACATTTTTTTTTGTTAACGTAATTTTAATGAATGTTTTGTTTTGGGGTTACAGTGTAGTTGTTTTATTTGTGCAGATCCTTGGGTTTTCTTGGTATTTGCGTTTTCATATCATATCGGTTTAAAACTTAAACGTGTGGTCGTGACCCGTGACGTCGTCACGCGCTGCTGGGCCACCGCGACTTGAATGAAAAACGCAAAGTCCAAAAGGAAATCCTATGCGATCCTGCAAACAGCCGAAGTCCTTAACTGGCGACTTTCAGCACAGCTGAAAGTTAGTCCAGTTGACGAGCGGCTTGTTTAGTGAGAATTCGGACGAAATTGTAAACGCAAGACGCCTGGCGCGGAGTCTACCGGCTGGTGATCGGCTCCATCTCCCCTTATTGAGGCTGGAAAAAAAATAGAGAAAGAAATTTAGTCTTGAGGGACTTGTTTTTTTATAGGAGCTAATTATTGGTGTGAATTTGTTAAGCCTAAGGTATTTGTTGGTCGTTAATATATTTTCTTATTTATTTCTTATTTATTCATTGTTTATTGTTTCTATTTATTTATTATTATTATTTATTGGCCTGGTAATATAAGTATTCGTATTATTTAGGTGCATATTATTTAGTGGTATTTATTTATTATTATTCACTAGCATTCAGCATAATTTATTTATTTATACATAATTTGGGTTTTTGGTTGGCACATTGAATTCGGGGTTTCAGAAGTCGTGTTAGGGGTTACCAAAATTCAGGATGGACAAGGCAGCAAGCATGATCACCTGCTTCGGTCGAAGGGTTTTCCAGGCGAGGACGACGAAAAGATGTGGTTCACGGATGTGGAGGGCGCTACCGAGGCTGGTTTGCCGCGCATATCGGAAGGGTTGCCCAGAACTCCGCTTGCCCGCTTGCGCCAGGGACTGCAACAAGAGCAAAAAGAACCACAGGACACCGAGCTGCAGCAGGACCTAAGGCAGCAGCAGATCCTGGAGGGAATTGGTTCCGCGGCGGATGAGTTGTTGCAGCTGGACGATAAGGACGCAAGACTCCACGATCCTTTTATGGATTCCGCGGCAAGGTCGGCCGTTAATGTGGCTTTGGCGCAGGCGGCGGAGACCCATCGGAAGGCCCAAGAAGGCGGGATCAATCAGGAACTGAGGGACGAGATCCGAAGTGGCTTCCTGGAAATGATGGAGCTCAGTTTCCCCTGGAGAGCATGCCGGATGAGCGAAGGCGTCCGGATTCAAGGATCACCGCAGGAATCCGTGGTCAAGCCCCGCAAGGTGCGGTGCCCAAGAGCACACAGGTCGCCGGCATGGACGGTTCCAGGCTACCTCCGCCGAGGGTGCCGCTAGATTTCCAGGAGTTGGAAAGTAGCAGTCCCGGGTATCCTCCGGATCATGGAAGGTCGCGCCGAGACGATGGCCCGGCCCGGCTGGTGCGTTGAGGACCGCAGGGCCTCAGAGTTCAGCGAGAAGCAGCTCCTATATGTCAATGTGGGGCCGGCAGCCGCCAACTAGCAATGGCGAATTGAGCGGTGGGGCGTATCCTTCGACAGGGAGGATGAGCGAAACTCGGTGGAAGATTTTCTCTTCAGGTTGGAGTTCCTGCAGCGGCAGTGCCAATGCCCGTGGCAAGAGGTGATCCGAAACTTCCACCTGCTGCTTACTGGACGGGCTCGGGAGTGGTACTGGGTGCACGTGCGTCACTGCAGGGTGGACAGGTGGTCCCAGCTTCGAGCCTCGCTGATGGATAGGTTCCGATGCCACCAGACGGAGCACGACCGGATGCACCAACTTCTGCAGAGGGAGCAGCAGCTCGGAGAAGGAGTTGACGATTACGTCCACGCGATGCAGCAGTTAGCGGCCCGTCTGAAAAGGTCACTGTCAGAGCGACAGTTGGTTAAGATAATCAAAAAGGGCTTGAGGGAGAGCATCGCAAGGTTTGTCTACGCGATGGATGTGCTTACGGTGGATGAACTGCGGGAAGAGTGCTGCGAGGTGGAACGCAGTTTTGGACGACGTGGACGGACCACGTACACGCAGCCGATGCGGTATCCTCCGGCGGAGAAGGCCAAGGTTAGCGAGGCTATTGGCCCAGATCCTGGTGAGGATCCTCCGTGGCACGAGGTGGACGAAGTGCGGGCGAAGAATCCGTGCCGAGCCGGCTGCTGGAATTGCGGAGCCGTGGATCACGGGTTCCGTGACTGCGCAGCAACAGAACGCAGACTGTTCTGCTACCGATGTGGGAAGCCCGACACCGTGTCTCCCAAATGTCCGGATTGTGCGGAAAACGGTCGGCTGGGCGATCCGAGGACGGAGAGGATGCGTCCAGACAGGAGTTCCGCAGAGAAGAAGAGTTGGTAGAGTTAAATAAATGTTTACCTTATAAGAATAGCAATAAGTCTAATTTACAATACTTACCTTATGCGGAGAGGATGCGACGGTACCTAGATATCAGGAACAGGATCTTCTCAGAGCACCAGTTAGGCGGGATGCGTATGGTGTCTCGCAAGGTGCAAAAGGCCAGGGACCGATTTCGCAAACGTCGGAACTGCCGACGCGAAGCAGTGGCCGCCGTGAAGCGCAGTTTATCGCGAGATCCCAGACCGTTCGCCGCAGTCCGAGTCCTGACCAAGCAACTGACGTGGTTGTTGGACACTGGAGCGAGTGTGAGTCTGCTTGGAAAAGGTGGCAGAGAGCTGGTCGAGGCCTTGGATGTGCCCGTCCAGAAGTACTTATCCGCAGTCCGTACGGCCTCTGGAGAGGATCGGTCAATTATAGGACGGGTCAAGTTACCGGTGGAATACCGAGGACGGACAGAGCACATTCTCTTCTACTTGTGTCCTTACCTGGAGCAGCCAGCTTATTTTGGAGTGGATTTTTGGCAAGCATTCGGACTGGCCCCAGCGATTATAGGCCCCATCGATCCGGAAGGCGTGAAGAAGGCCGAAGAATTACACGCCAGGGAGATGGAGCACTACGCTGAGGTCGAGGATGACGATGAGGAGAAAACCGATCCCGAGTCCTGGACGCTTTCCAAGGCCGAGGAACAAGAGCTGGAGGAGATCAAGCAGCAGTTCTTGACTTTCGAGCGGGATGGCTTAGGTACCACCAGTCTGGAGAAGCACACTATTGAGCTGATGGACGGAGCCAATGTGTTCAAGGATCGACCCTATCCGATGTCTCCCGCGAAGCAGAAGGTGGTCGAGGACGAGGTCGACAAGATGCTGGCGCTCGGAGTCATCGAGGAGAGCAAAAGCCCCTGGAGCAACCGCACCACCGTAGTATCAAGATCTGGAAAACACCGGTTCTGCTTAGACGCACTTAAGCTTAATGATGTAACCATCAAAGATGATTACCCGTTGCCCAGCATAGACGGCATTCTGTCCAGAATTGACCAAACGTACTACATTTCCAGCGTGGATTTGAAGTTCGCTTTATGGCAGATTGAGTTGGACACGGGCAGCAAGGAATACACAGCCTTTACGGTTCCTGGTCGGCCTATTTACCAGTTCCGTGTGATGCCTTTCGGACTCTGTAACGCTGGTGAGACTCATGGACCGAGTAATTCCAGCTGAAATCCGCTCGAATGTGTTCGTCTACTTGGATAACCTGCTAATACTAGCGCCTGACATGAGAACGCACTTGAAGTATCTTCGCCGAGTCGCTGAATGCCTGAAAGAAGCAGGGTTAACCATTGGTCTGAGCAAGTCGAAGTTTTGCTTCAAGTCTTTGACCTACCTCGGCTTCATAGTGGGTGGAGGACGTCTGCGGATGGATCCAGGGCGTGTAGCAGCTATTAGGCGGATGCCTGAGCCAAGGACCATGAAGGAAGTGAGAGCCTTAGTTGGTACCGTCGGTTCATAAAGAACTTCGCGCCGTTGGCAGCCCCGCTCACGCAATCCTTGAAGAAGACGGGACATAAGAAGTTTTCCTTGAGTCCAGAAGCACAGCTGGCAGTAGAGTCCTTGAAGATGGCCCGAACTACTGCGCCAGTGCTGGTACATGCGGACTTTAAGCGGCACTTTTTCATCCAGTGCGATGCGATCGGAGTCGGTGCAGTGTTGTTCCAGCGGGATGAAGACGGCCAGGAGCAACCAATAGCGTTCTTCTCGGCCAAGATGAATTGTCACCAAGTCCATTACACCGTCACCGAAAAAGAATGCCTCGCAGCCCTGCTAGCCATTCGAAAGTTCCGGCCGTATGTGGAAGGAATGCCGTTTACGTGCATCACGGATCATGCCAGCTTAAAGTGGCTCATGTCCATGAAAGACCTTTCGGGTCGGCTGGCTCGGTGGTCATTGCAACTCCAGGGATATGACTTCAACATCGAACACAGGAAAGGAAGCGAGAACGTCGTGGCAGATACCCTTGCGTCTCGCATATTTATATCTCCAGCCAGCCCTCGAACGGTGGCTTGCATGACACACATGCAATTGCACCGTGGATGCGCACTGGTAGAGAAAAGTTGTTTAAATTTTGTAGGAAGAAAGGGAGGCGTGTCCACTAGAGGTAGGACAATTGCTCTTGAGGCACAGTTCACAGGGATTAGCTGTTATTTGGCGGTGACATCCTCTTCGAAAGAAATCGAAGGATTCGCATCCCAGGTCGTCCGTGCAATAAGCACGAAAGGTTAAACCAAAAACTGTGATAAAACTGTGATATCGGTATTAGGGACATTTTTTTTTGTTAACGTAATTTTAATGAATGTTTTGTTTTGGGGTTACAGTGTAGTTGTTTTATTTGTGCAGATCCTTGGGTTTTCTTGGTATTTGCGTTTTCATATCATATCGGTTTAAAACTTAAACGTGTGGTCGTGACCCGTGACGTCGTCACGCGCTGCTGGGCCACCGCGACTTGAATGAAAAACGCAAAGTCCAAAAGGAAATCCTATGCGATCCTGCAAACAGCCGAAGTCCTTAACTGGCGACTTTCAGCACAGCTGAAAGTTAGTCCAGTTGACGAGCGGCTTGTTTAGTGAGAATTCGGACGAAATTGTAAACGCAAGACGACTGGCGCGGAGTCTACCGGCTGGTGATCGGCTCCATCTCCCCTTATTGAGGCTGGAAAAAAAATAGAGAAAGAAATTTAGTCTTGAGGGACTTGTTTTTTCATAGGAGCTAATTATTGGTGTGAATTTGTTTAGCATAAGGTATTTGTTGGTCGTTAATATATTTTCTTATTTATTTCTTATTTATTCATTGTTTATTGTTTCTATTTATTTATTATTATTATTTATTGGCCTGGTAATATAAGTATTCGTATTATTTAGGTGCATATTATTTAGTGGTATTTATTTATTATTATTCACTAGCATTCAGCATAATTTATTTATTTATACATAATTTGGGTTTTTGGTTGGCACATTGAATTCGGGGTTCCAGAAGTCGTGTTAGGGGTTACCAAAATTCAGGATGGACAAGGCAGCAAGCATGATCACCTGCTTCGGTCGAAGGGTTTTCCAGGCGAGGACGACGAAAAGATGTGGTTCACGGATGTGGAGGGCGCTACCGAGGCTGGTTTGCCGCGCATCGGAAGGGTTGCCCAGAACTCCGCTTGCGCCAGGGACTGCAACAAGAGCAAAAAGAACCACAGGACACCGAGCTGCAGCAGGACCTAAGGCAGCAGCAGATCCTGGAGGGAATTGGTTCCGCGGCGGATGAGTTGTTGCAGCTGGACGATAAGGACGCAAGACTCCACGATCCTTTTATGGATTCCGCGGCAAGGTCGGCCGTTAATGTGGCTTTGGCGCAGGCGGCGGAGACCCATCGGAAGGCCCAAGAAGGCGGGATCAATCAGGAACTGAGGGACGAGATCCGAAGTGGCTTCCTGGAAATGATGAAGCTCAGTTTCCCCTGGAGAGCATGCCGGATGAGCGAAGGCGTCCGGATTCAAGGATCACCGCAGGAATCCGTGGTCAAGCCCCGCAAGGTGCGGTGCCCAAGAGCACACAGGTCGCCGGCATGGACGGTTCCAGGCTACCTCCGCCGAGGGTGCCACACAAGCCGCCGAGGAGGCCGCTAGATTTCCAGGAGTTGGAAAGTAGCAGTCCCGGGTATCCTCCGGATCATGGAAGGTCGCGCCGAGACGATGGCCCGGCCCGGCTGGTGCGTTGAGGACCGCAGGGCCTCAGAGTTCCGCGAGGAGCAGCTCCTGTATGTCAATGTGGGGCCGGCAGCCGCCAACCAGCAATGGCGAATTGAGCGGTGGGGCGTATCCTTCGACAGGGAGGATGAGCGAAACTCGGTGGAAGATTTTCTCTTCAGGTTGGAGTTCCTGCAGCGGCAGTGCCAATGCCCGTGGCAAGAGGTGATCCGAAACTTCCACCTGCTGCTTACTGGACGGGCTCGGGAGTGGTATTGGGTGCACGTGCGTCACTGCAGGGTGGACAGGTGGTCCCAGCTTCGAGCCTCGCTGATGGATAGGTTCCGATGCCACCAGACGGAGCACGACCGGATGCACCAACTTCTGCAGAGGGAGCAGCAGCTCGGAGAAAGAGTTGACGATTACGTCCACGCGATGCAGCAGTTAGCGGCCCGTCTGAAAAGGCCACTGTCAGAGCGACAGTTGGTTAAGATAATCAAAAAGGGCTTGAGGGAGAGCATCGCAAGGTTTGTCTACGCGATGGATGTGCTTACGGTGGATGAACTGCGGGAAGAGTGCTGCGAGGTGGAACGCAGTTTTGGACGACGTGGACGGACCACGTACACGCAGCCGATGCGGTATCCTCCGGCGATGAAGGCCAAGGTTAGCGAGGCTATTGGCCCAGATCCTGGTGAGGATCCTCCGTGGCACGAGGTGGACGAAGTGCGGGCGAAGAATCCGTGCCGAGCCGGCTGCTGGAATTGCGGAGCCGTGGATCACGGGTTCCGTGACTGCGCAGCAACAGAACGCAGACTGTTCTGCTACCGATGTGGGAAGCCCGACACCGTGTCTCCCAAATGTCCGGATTGTGCGGAAAACGGTCGGCTGGGCGATCCGAGGACGGAGAGGATGCGTCCAGACAGGAGTTCCGCACAGAAGAAGAGTTGGTAGAGTTAAATAAATGTTTACCTTCTAAGAATAGCAATAAGTCTAATTTACAATACTTACCTTATGCGGAGAGGATGCGACGGTACCTAGATATCAGGAACAGGATCTTCTCAGAGCACCAGTTAGGCGGGATGCGTATGGTGTCTCGCAAGGTGCAAAAGGCCAGGGACCGATTTCGCAAACGTCGGAACTGCCGACGCGAAGCAGTGGCCGCCGTGAAGCGCAGTTTATCGCGAGATCCCAGACCGTTCGCCGCAGTCCGAGTCCTGACCAAGCAACTGACGTGGTTGTTGGACACTGGAGCGAGTGTGAGTCTGCTTGGAAAAGGTGGCAGAGAGCTGGTCGAGGCCTTGGATGTGCCCGTCCAGAAGTACTTATCCGCAGTCCGTACGGCCTCTGGAGAGGATCGGTCAATTATAGGACGGGTCAAGTTACCGGTGGAATACCGAGGACGGACAGAGCACATTCTCTTCTACTTGTGTCCTTACCTGGAGCAGCCAGCTTATTTTGGAGTGGATTTTTGGCAAGCATTCGGACTGGCCCCAGCGATTATAGGCCCCATCGATCCGGAAGGCGTGAAGAAGGCCGAAGAATTACACGCCAGGGAGATGGAGCACTACGCTGAGGTCGAGGATGACGATGAGGAGAAAACCGATCCCGAGTCCTTGACGCTTTCCAAGGCCGAGGAACAAGAGCTGGAGGAGATCAAGCAGCAGTTCTTGACTTTCGAGAGGGATGGCTTAGGTACCACCAGTCTGGAGAAGCACACTATTGAGCTGATGGACGGAGCCAATGTGTTCAAGGATCGACCCTATCCGATGTCTCCCGCGAAGCAGAAGGTGGTCGAGGACGAGGTCGACAAGATGCTGGCGCTCGGAGTCATCGAGGAGAGCAAAAGCCCCTGGAGCAACCGCACCACCGTAGTATCAAGATCTGGAAAACACCGGTTCTGCTTAGACGCACTTAAGCTTAATGATGTAACCATCAAAGATGCTTACCCGTTGCCCAGCATAGACGGCATTCTGTCCAGAATTGACCAAACGTACTACATTTCCAGCGTGGATTTGAAGTTCGCTTTATGGCAGATTGAGTTGGACACGGGCAGCAAGGAATACACAGCCTTTACGGTTCCTGGTCGGCCTCTTTACCAGTTCCGTGTGATGCCTTTCGGACTCTGTAACGCTGGTGAGACTCATGGACCGAGTAATTCCAGCTGAAATCCGCTCGAATGTGTTCGTCTACTTGGATGACCTGCTAATACTAGCGCCTGACATGAGACCGCACTTGAAGTATCTTCGCCGAGTCGCTGAATGCCTGAAAGAAGCAGGGTTAACCATTGGTCTGAGCAAGTCGAAGTTTTGCTTCAAGTCTTTGACCTACCTCGGCTTCATAGTGGGTGGAGGACGTCTGCGGATGGATCCAGGGCGTGTAGCAGCTATTAGGCGGATGCCTGAGCCAAGGACCATGAAGGAAGTGAGAGCCTTAGTTGGTACCGTCGGTTCATAAAGAACTTCGCGCCGTTGGCAGCCCCGCTCACGCAATCCTTGAAGAAGACGGGAAATAAGAAGTTTTCCTTGAGTCCAGAAGCACAGCTGGCAGTAGAGTCCTTGAAGATGGCCCGAACTACTGCGCCAGTGCTGGTACATGCGGACTTTAAGCGGCACTTTTTCATCCAGTGCGATGCGATCGGAGTCGGTGCAGTGTTGTTCCAGCGGGATGAAGACGGCCAGGAGCAACCAATAGCGTTCTTCTCGGCCAAGATGAATGGTCACCAAGTCCATTACACCGTCACCGAAAAAGAATGCCTCGCAGCCCTGCTAGCCATTCGAAAGTTCCGGCCGTATGTGGAAGGAATGCCGTTTACGTGCATCACGGATCATGCCAGCTTGAAGTGGCTCATGTCCATGAAAGACCTTTCGGGTCGGCTGGCTCGGTGGTCATTGCAACTCCAGGGATATGACTTCAACATCGAACACAGGAAAGGAAGCGAGAACGTCGTGGCAGATACCCTTGCGTCTCGCATATTTATATCTCCAGCCAGCCCTCGAACGGTGGCTTGCATGACACACATGCAATTGCACCGTGGATGCGCACTGGTAGAGAAAAGTTGTTTAAATTTTGTAGGAAGAAAGGGAGGCGTGTCCACTAGAGGTAGGACAATTGCTCTTGAGGCACAGTTCACAGGGATTAGCTGTGATTTGGCGGTGACATCCTCTTCGAAGGAAATCGAAGCATTCGCATCCCAGGTCGTCCGTGCAATAAGCACGAAAGGTTAAACCAAAAACTGTGATAAAACTGTGATATCGGTATTAGGGACATTTTTTTTGTTAACGTAATTTTAATGAATGTTTTGTTTTGGGGTTACAGTGTAGTTGTTTTATTTGTGCAGATCCTTGGGTTTTCTTGGTATTTGCGTTTTCATATCATATCGGTTTAAAACTTAAACGTGTGGTCGTGACCCGTGACGTCGTCACGCGCTGCTTGGCCACCGCGACTTGAATGAAAAACGCAAAGTCCAAAAGGAAATCCTATGCGATCCTGCGAACAGCCGAAGTCCTTAACTGGCGACTTTCAGCACAGCTGAAAGTTAGTCCAGTTGACGAGCGGCTTGTTTAGTGAGAATTCGGACGAAATTGTAAACGCAAGACGACTGGCGCGGAGTCTACCGGCTGGTGATCGGCTCCATCTCCCCTTATTGAGGCTGGAAAAAAAATAGAGAAAGAAATTTAGTCTTGAGGGACTTGTTTTTTTATAGGAGCTAATTATTGGTGTGAATTTGTTAAGCCTAAGGTATTTGTTGGTCGTTAATATATTTTCTTATTTATTTCTTATTTATTCATTGTTTATTGTTTCTATTTATTTATTATTATTATTTATTGGCCTGGTAATATAAGTATTCGTATTATTTAGGTGCATATTATTTAGTGGTATTTATTTATTATTATTCACTAGCATTCAGCATAATTTATTTATTTATACATAATTTGGGTTTTTGGTTGGCACATTGAATTCGGGGTTTCAGAAGTCGTGTTAGGGGTTACCAAAATTCAGGATGGACAAGGCAGCAAGCATGATCACCTGCTTCGGTCGAAGGGTTTTCCAGGCGAGGACGACGAAAAGATGTGGTTCACGGATGTGGAGGGCGCTACCGAGGCTGGTTTGCCGCGCATATCGGAAGGGTTGCCCAGAACTCCGCTTGCCCGCTTGCGCCAGGGACTGCAACAAGAGCAAAAAGAACCACAGGACACCGAGCTGCAGCAGGACCTAAGGCAGCAGCAGATCCTGGAGGGAATTGGTTCCGCGGCGGATGAGTTGTTGCAGCTGGACGATAAGGACGCAAGACTCCACGATCCTTTTATGGATTCCGCGGCAAGGTCGGCCGTTAATGTGGCTTTGGCGCAGGCGGCGGAGACCCATCGGAAGGCCCAAGAAGGCGGGATCAATCAGGAACTGAGGGACGAGATCCGAAGTGGCTTCCTGGAAATGATGAAGCTCAGTTTCCCCTGGAGAGCATGCCGGATGAGCGAAGGCGTCCGGATTCAAGGATCACCGCAGGAATCCGTGGTCAAGCCCCGCAAGGTGCGGTGCCCAAGAGCACACAGGTCGCCGGCATGGACGGTTCCAGGCTACCTCCGCCGAGGGTGCCACACAAACCGCCGAGGAGGCCGCTAGATTTCCAGGAGTTGGAAAGTAGCAGTCCCGGGTATCCTCCGGATCATGGAAGGTCGCGCCGAGACGATGGCCCGGCCCGGCTGGTGCGTTGAGGACCGCAGGGCCTCAGGGTTCCGCGAGGAGCAGCTCCTGTATGTCAATGTGGGGCCGGCAGCCGCCAACCAGCAATGGCGAATTGAGCGGTGGGGCGTATCCTTCGACAGGGAGGATGAGCGAAACTCGGTGGAAGATTTTCTCTTCAGGTTGGAGTTCCTGCAGCGGCAGTGCCAATGCCCGTGGCAAGAGGTGCTCCGAAACTTCCACCTGCTGCTTACTGGGCGGGCTCGGGAGTGGAACTGGGTGCACGTGCGTCACTGCAGGGTGGACAGGTGGTCCCAGCTTCGAGCCTCGCTGATGGATAGGTTCCGATGCCACCAGACGGAGCACGACCGGATGCACCAACTTCTGCAGAGGGAGCAGCAGCTCGGAGAAGGAGTTGACGATTACGTCCACGCGATGCAGCAGTTAGCGGCCCGTCTGAAAAGGCCACTGTCAGAGCGACAGTTGGTTAAGATAATCAAAAAGGGCTTGAGGGAGAGCATCGCAAGGTTTGTCTACGCGATGGATGTGCTTACGGTGGATGAACTGCGGGAAGAGTGCTGCGAGGTGGAACGCAGTTTTGGACGACGTGGACGGACCACGTACACGCAGCCGATGCGGTATCCTCCGGCGGAGAAGGCCAAGGTTAGCGAGGCTATTGGCCCAGATCCTGGTGAGGATCCTCCGTGGCACGAGGTGGACGAAGTGCGGGCGAAGAATCCGTGCCGAGCCGGCTGCTGGAATTGCGGAGCCGTGGATCACGGGTTCCGTGACTGCGCAGCAACAGAACGCAGACTGTTCTGCTACCGATGTGGGAAGCCCGACACCGTGTCTCCCAAATGTCCGGATTGTGCGGAAAACGGTCGGCTGGGCGATCCGAGGACGGAGAGGATGCGTCCAGACAGGAGTTCCGCACAGAAGAAGAGTTGGTAGAGTTAAATAAATGTTTACCTTCTAAGAATAGCAATAAGTCTAATTTACAATACTTACCTTATGCGGAGAGGATGCGACGGTACCTAGATATCAGGAACAGGATCTTCTCAGAGCACCAGTTAGGCGGGATGCGTATGGTGTCTCGCAAGGTGCAAAAGGCCAGGGACCGATTTCGCAAACGTCGGAACTGCCGACGCGAAGCAGTGGCCGCCGTGAAGCGCAGTTTATCGCGAGATCCCAGACCGTTCGCCGCAGTCCGAGTCCTGACCAAGCAACTGACGTGGTTGTTGGACACTGGAGCGAGTGTGAGTCTGCTTGGAAAAGGTGGCAGAGAGCTGGTCGAGGCCTTGGATGTGCCCGTCCAGAAGTACTTATCCGCAGTCCGTACGGCCTCTGGAGAGGATCGGTCAATTATAGGACGGGTCAAGTTACCGGTGGAATACCGAGGACGGACAGAGCACATTCTCTTCTACTTGTGTCCTTACCTGGAGCAGCCAGCTTATTTTGGAGTGGATTTTTGGCAAGCATTCGGACTGGCCCCAGCGATTATAGGCCCCATCGATCCGGAAGGCGTGAAGAAGGCCGAAGAATTACACGCCAGGGAGATGGAGCACTACGCTGAGGTCGAGGATGACGATGAGGAGAAAACCGATCCCGAGTCCTGGACGCTTTCCAAGGCCGAGGAACAAGAGCTGGAGGAGATCAAGAAGCAGTTCTTGACTTTCGAGCGGGATGGCTTAGGTACCACCAGTCTGGAGAAGCACACTATTGAGCTGATGGACGGAGCCAATGTGTTCAAGGATCGACCCTATCCGATGTCTCCCGCGAAGCAGAAGGTGGTCGAGGACGAGGTCGACAAGATGCTGGCGCTCGGAGTCATCGAGGAGAGCAAAAGCCCCTGGAGCAACCGCACCACCGTAGTATCAAGATCTGGAAAACACCGGTTCTGCTTAGACGCACTTAAGCTTAATGATGCAACCATCAAAGATGCTTACCCGTTGCCCAGCATAGACGGCATTCTGTCCAGAATTGACCAAACGTACTACATTTCCAGCGTGGATTTGAAGTTCGCTTTATGGCAGATTGAGTTGGACACGGGCAGCAAGGAATACACAGCCTTTACGGTTCCTGGTCGGCCTCTTTACCAGTTCCGTGTGATGCCTTTCGGACTCTGTAACGCTGGTGAGACTCATGGACCGAGTAATTCCAGCTGAAATCCGCTCGAATGTGTTCGTCTACTTGGATGACCTGCTAATACTAGCGCCTGACATGAGAACGCACTTGAAGTATCTTCGCCGAGTCGCTGAATGCCTGAAAGAAGCAGGGTTAACCATTGGTCTGAGCAAGTCGAAGTTTTGCTTCAAGTCTTTGACCTACCTCGGCTTCATAGTGGGTGGAGGACGTCTGCGGATGGATCCAGGGCGTGTAGCAGCTATTAGGCGGATGCCTGAGCCAAGGACCATGAAGGAAGTGAGAGCCTTAGTTGGTACCGTCGGTTCATAAAGAACTTCGCGCCGTTGGCAGCCCCGCTCACGCAATCCTTGAAGAAGACGGGACATAAGAAGTTTTCCTTGAGTCCAGAAGCACAGCTGGCAGTAGAGTCCTTGAAGATGGCCCGAACTACTGCGCCAGTGCTGGTACATGCGGACTTTAAGCGGCACTTTTTCATCCAGTGCGATGCGATCGGAGTCGGTGCAGTGTTGTTCCAGCGGGATGAAGACGGCCAGGAGCAACCAATAGCGTTCTTCTCGGCCAAGATGAATTGTCACCAAGTCCATTACACCGTCACCGAAAAAGAATGCCTCGCAGCCCTGCTAGCCATTCGAAAGTTCCGGCCGTATGTGGAAGGAATGCCGTTTACGTGCATCACGGATCATGCCAGCTTGAAGTGGCTCATGTCCATGAAAGACCTTTCGGGTCGGCTGGCTCGGTGGTCATTGCAACTCCAGGGATATGACTTCAACATCGAACACAGGAAAGGAAGCGAGAACGTCGTGGCAGATACCCTTGCGTCTCGCATATTTATATCTCCAGCCAGCCCTCGAACGGTGGCTTGCATGACACACATGCAATTGCACCGTGGATGCGCACTGGTAGAGAAAAGTTGTTTAAATTTTGTAGGAAGAAAGGGAGGCGTGTCCACTAGAGGTAGGACAATTGCTCTTGAGGCAGAGTTCACAGGGATTAGCTGTGATTTGGCGGTGACATCCTCTTCGAAGGAAATCGAAGCATTCGCATCCCAGGTCGTCCGTGCAATAAGCACGAAAGGTTAAACCAAAAACTGTGATAAAACTGTGATATCGGTATTAGGGACATTTTTTTTTGTTAACGTAATTTTAATGAATGTTTTGTTTTGGGGTTACAGTGTAGTTGTTTTATTTGTGCAGATCCTTGGGTTTTCTTGGTATTTGCGTTTTCATATCATATCGGTTTAAAACTTAAACGTGTGGTCGTGACCCGTGACGTCGTCACGCGCTGCTGGGCCACCGCGACTTGAATGAAAAACGCAAAGTCCAAAAGGAAATCCTATGCGATCCTGCAAACAGCCGAAGTCCTTAACTGGCGACTTTCAGCACAGCTGAAAGTTAGTCCAGTTGACGAGCGGCTTGTTTAGTGAGAATTCGGACGAAATTGTAAACGCAAGACGACTGGCGCGGAGTCTACCGGCTGGTGATCGGCTCCATCTCCCCTTATTGAGGCTGGAAAAAAATAGAGAAAGAAATTTAGTCTTGAGGGACTTGTTTTTTTATAGGAGCTAATTATTGGTGTGAATTTGTTAAGCCTAAGGTATTTGTTGGTCGTTAATATATTTTCTTATTTATTTCTTATTTATTCATTGTTTATTGTTTCTATTTATTTATTATTATTATTTATTGGCCTGGTAATATAAGTATTCGTATTATTTAGGTGCATATTATTTAGTGGTATTTATTTATTATTATTCACTAGCATTCAGCATAATTTATTTATTTATACATAATTTGGGTTTTTGGTTGGCACATTGAATTCGGGGTTTCAGAAGTCGTGTTAGGGGTTACCAAAATTCAGGATGGACAAGGCAGCAAGCATGATCACCTGCTTCGGTCGAAGGGTTTTCCAGGCGAGGACGACGAAAAGATGTGGTTCACGGATGTGGAGGGCGCTACCGAGGCTGGTTTGCCGCGCATATCGGAAGGGTTGCCCAGAACTCCGCTTGCCCGCTTGCGCCAGGGACTGCAACAAGAGCAAAAAGAACCACAGGACACCGAGCTGCAGCAGGACCTAAGGCAGCAGCAGATCCTGGAGGGAATTGGTTCCGCGGCGGATGAGTTGTTGCAGCTGGACGATAAGGACGCAAGACTCCACGATCCTTTTATGGATTCCGCGGCAAGGTCGGCCGTTAATGTGGCTTTGGCGCAGGCGGCGGAGACCCATCGGAAGGCCCAAGAAGGCGGGATCAATCAGGAACTGAGGGACGAGATCCGAAGTGGCTTCCTGGAAATGATGAAGCTCAGTTTCCCCTGGAGAGCATGCCGGATGAGCGAAGGCGTCCGGATTCAAGGATCACCGCAGGAATCCGTGGTCAAGCCCCGCAAGGTGCGGTGCCCAAGAGCACACAGGTCGCCGGCATGGACGGTTCCAGGCTACCTCCGCCGAGGGTGCCACACAAACCGCCGAGGAGGCCGCTAGATTTCCAGGAGTTGGAAAGTAGCAGTCCCGGGTATCCTCCGGATCATGGAAGGTCGCGCCGAGACGATGGCCCGGCCCGGCTGGTGCGTTGAGGACCGCAGGGCCTCAGGGTTCCGCGAGGAGCAGCTCCTGTATGTCAATGTGGGGCCGGCAGCCGCCAACCAGCAATGGCGAATTGAGCGGTAGGGCGTATCCTTCGACAGGGAGGATGAGCGAAACTCGGTGGAAGATTTTCTCTTCAGGTTGGAGTTCCTGCAGCGGCAGGGCCAATGCCCGTGGCAAGAGGTGCTCCGAAACTTCCACCTGCTGCTTACTGGGCGGGCTCGGGAGTGGTACTGGGTGCACGTGCGTCACTGCGTGCGAAGAATCCGTGCCGAGCCGGCTGCTGGAATTGCGGAGCCGTGGATCACGGGTTCCGTGACTGCGCAGCAACAGAACGCAGACTGTTCTGCTACCGATGTGGGAAGCCCGACACCGTGTCTCCTAAATGTCCGGATTGTGCGGAAAACGGTCGGCTGGGCGATCCGAGGACGGAGAGGATGCGTCCAGACAGGAGTTCCGCAGAGAAGAAGAGTTGGTAGAGTTAAATAAATGTTTACCTTCTAAGAATAGCAATAAGTCTAATTTACAATACTTACCTTATGCGGAGAGGATGCGACGGTACCTAGATATCAGGAACAGGATCTTCTCAGAGCACCAGTTAGGCGGGATGCGTATGGTGTCTCGCAAGGTGCAAAAGGCCAGGGACCGATTTCGCAAACGTCGGAACTGCCGACGCGAAGCAGTGGCTGCCGTGAAACGCAGTTTATCGCGAGATCCCAGACCGTTCGCCGCAGTCCGAGTCCTGACCAAGCAACTGACGGGGTTATTGGACACTGGAGCGAGTGTGAGTCTGCTCGAAAAAGGTGGCAGAGAGCTGGTCGAGGCCTTGGATGTGCCCGTCCAGAAGTACTTATCCGCAGTCCGTACGGCCTCTGGAGAGGATCGGTCAATTATAGGACGGGTCAAGTTACCGGTGGAATACCGAGGACGGACAGAGCACATTCTCTTCTACTTGTGTCCTTACCTGGAGCAGCCAGCTTATTTTGGAGTGGATTATAGCGGAGGCGATTATAGGCCCCATCGATCCGGAAGGCGTGAAGAAGGCCGAAGAATTACACGCCAGGGAGATGGAGCACTACGCTGAGGTCGAGGATGACGATGAGGAGAAAACCGATCCCGAGTCCTGGACGCTTTCCAAGGCCGAGGAACAAGAGCTGGAGGAGATCAAGCAGCAGTTCTTGACTTTCGAGCGGGATGGCTTAGGTACCACCAGTCTGGAGAAGCACACTATTGAGCTGATGGACGGAGCCAATGTGTTCAAGGATCGACCCTATCCGATGTCTCCCGCGAAGCAGAAGGTGGTCGAGGACGAGGTCGACAAGATGATGGCGCTCGGAGTCATCGAGGAGAGCAAAAGCCCCTGGAGCAACCGCACCACCGTAGTATCAAGATCTGGAAAACACCGGTTCTGCTTAGACGCACTTAAGCTTAATGATGTAACCATCAAAGATGCTTACCCGTTGCCCAGCATAGACGGCATTCTGTCCAGAATTGACCAAACGTACTACATTTCCAGCGTGGATTTGAAGTTCGCTTTATGGCAGATTGAGTTGGACACGGGCAGCAAGGAATACACAGCCTTTACGGTTCCTGGTCGGCCTCTTTACCAGTTCCGTGTGATGCCTTTCGGACTCTGTAACGCTGGTGAGACTCATGGACCGAGTAATTCCAGCTGAAATCCGCTCGAATGTGTTCGTCTACTTGGATGACCTGCTAATACTAGCGCCTGACATGAGAACGCACTTGAAGTATCTTCGCCGAGTCGCTGAATGCCTGAAAGAAGCAGGGTTAACCATTGGTCTGAGCAAGTCGAAGTTTTGCTTCAAGTCTTTGACCTACCTCGGCTTCATAGTGGGTTGAGGACGTCTGCGGATGGATCCAGGGCGTGTAGCAGCTATTAGGCGGATGCCTGAGCCAAGGACCATGAAGGAAGTGAGAGCCTTAGTTGGTACCGTCGGTTCATAAAGAACTTCGCGCCGTTGGCAGCCCCGCTTACGCAATCCTTGAAGAAGACGGGACATAAGAAGTTTTCCTTGAGTCCAGAAGCACAGCTGGCAGTAGAGTCCTTGAAGATGGCCCGAACTACTGCGCCAGTGCTGGTACATGCGGACTTTAAGCGGCACTTTTTCATCCAGTGCGATGCGATCGGAGTCGGTGCAGTGTTGTTCCAGCGGGATGAAGACGGCCAGGAGCAACCAATAGCGTTCTTCTCGGCCAAGATGAATTGTCACCAAGTCCATTACACCGTCACCGAAAAAGAATGCCTCGCAGCCCTGCTAGCCATTCGAAAGTTCCGGCCGTATGTGGAAGGAATGCCGTTTACGTGCATCACGGATCATGCCAGCTTGAAGTGGCTCATGTCCATGAAAGACCTTTCGGGTCGGCTGGCTCGGTGGTCATTGCAACTCCAGGGATATGACTTCAACATCGAACACAGGAAAGGAAGCGAGAACGTCGTGGCAGATACCCTTGCGTCTCGCATATTTATATCTCCAGCCAGCCCTCGAACGGTGGCTTGCATGACACACATGCAATTGCACCGTGGATGCGCACTGGTAGAGAAAAGTTGTTTAAATTTTGTAGGAAGAAAGGGAGGCGTGTCCACTAGAGGTAGGACAATTGCTCTTGAGGCACAGTTCACAGGGATTAGCTGTGATTTGGCGGTGACATCCTCTTCGAAGGAAATCGAAGCATTCGCATCCCAGGTCGTCCGTGCAATAAGCACGAAAGGTTAAACCAAAAACTGTGATAAAACTGTGATATAGGTATTAGGGACATTTTTTTTGTTAACGTAATTTTAATGAATGTTTTGTTTTGGGGTTACAGTGTAGTTGTTTTATTTGTGCAGATCCTTGGGTTTTCTTGGTATTTGCGTTTTCATATCATATCGGTTTAAAACTTAAACGTGTGGTCGTGACCCGTGACGTCGTCACGCGCTGCTGGGCCACCGCGACTTGAATGAAAAACGCAAAGTTCAAAAGGAAATCCTATGCGATCCTGCAAACAGCCGAAGTCCTTAACTGGCGACTTTCAGCACAGCTGAAAGTTAGTCCAGTTGACGAGCGGCTTGTTTAGTGAGAATTCGGACGAAATTGTAAACGCAAGACGACTGGCGCGGAGTCTACCGGCTGGTGATCGGCTCCATCTCCCCTTATTGAGGCTGGAAAAAAAATAGAGAAAGAAATTTAGTCTTGAGGGACTTGTTTTTTTATAGGAGCTAATTATTGGTGTGAATTTGTTAAGCCTAAGGTATTTGTTGGTCGTTAATATATTTTCTTATTTATTTCTTATTTATTCATTGTTTATTGTTTCTATTTATTTATTATTATTATTTATTGGCCTGGTAATATAAGTATTCGTATTATTTAGGTGCATATTATTTAGTGGTATTTATTTATTATTATTCACTAGCATTCAGCATAATTTATTTATTTATACATAATTTGGGTTTTTGGTTGGCACATTGAATTCGGGGTTTCAGAAGTCGTGTTAGGGGTTACCAAAATTCAGGATGGACAAGGCAGCAAGCATGATCACCTGCTTCGGTCGAAGGGTTTTCCAGGCGAGGACGACGAAAAGATGTGGTTCACGGATGTGGAGGGCGCTACCGAGGCTGGTTTGCCGCGCATATCGGAAGGGTTGCCCAGAACTCCGCTTGCCCGCTTGCGCCAGGGACTGCAACAAGAGCAAAAAGAACCACAGGACACCGAGCTGCAGCAGGACCTAAGGCAGCAGCAGATCCTGGAGGGAATTGGTTCCGCGGCGGATGAGTTGTTGCAGCTGGACGATAAGGACGCAAGACTCCACGATCCTTTTATGGATTCCGCGGCAAGGTCGGCCGTTAATGTGGCTTTGGCGCAGGCGGCGGAGACCCATCGGAAGGCCCAAGAAGGCGGGATCAATCAGGAACTGAGGGACGAGATCCGAAGTGGCTTCCTGGAAATGATGAAGCTCAGTTTCCCCTGGAGAGCATGCCGGATGAGCGAAGGCGTCCGGATTCAAGGATCACCGCAGGAATCCGTGGTCAAGCCCCGCAAGGTGCGGTGCCCAAGAGCACACAGGTCGCCGGCATGGACGGTTCCAGGCTACCTCCGCCGAGGGTGCCACACAAACCGCCGAGGAGGCCGCTAGATTTCCAGGAGTTGGAAAGTAGCAGTCCCGGGTATCCTCCGGATCATGGAAGGTCGCGCCGAGACGATGGCCCGGCCCGGCTGGTGCGTTGAGGACCGCAGGGCCTCAGGGTTCCGCGAGGAGCAGCTCCTGTATGTCAATGTGGGGCCGGCAGCCGCCAACCAGCAATGGCGAATTGAGCGGTAGGGCGTATCCTTCGACAGGGAGGATGAGCGAAACTCGGTGGAAGATTTTCTCTTCAGGTTGGAGTTCCTGCAGCGGCAGTGCCAATGCCCGTGGCAAGAGGTGCTCCGAAACTTCCACCTGCTGCTTACTGGGCGGGCTCGGGAGTGGTACTGGGTGCACGTGCGTCACTGCAGGGTGGACAGGTGGTCCCAGCTTCGAGCCTCGCTGATGGATAGGTTCCGATGCCACCAGACGGAGCACGACCGGATGCACCAACTTCTGCAGAGGAGCAGCAGCTCGGAGAAGGAGTTGACGATTACGTCCACGCGATGAAGCAGTTAGCGGCCCGTCTGAAAAGGCGACTGTCAGAGCGACAGTTGGTTAAGATAATCAAAAAGGGCTTGAGGGAGAGCATCGCAAGGTTTGTCTACGCGATGGATGTGCTTACGGTGGATGAACTGCGGGAAGAGTGCTGCGAGGTAGAACGCAGTTTTGGACGACGTGGACGGACCACGTACACGCAGCCGATGCGGTATCCTCCGGCGGAGAAGGCCAAGGTTAGCGAGGCTATTGGCCCAGATCCTGGTGAGGATCCTCCGTGGCACGAGGTGGACGAAGTGCGGGCGAAGAATCCGTGCCGAGCCGGCTGCTGGAATTGCGGAGCCGTGGATCACGGGTTCCGTGACTGCGCAGCAACAGAACGCAGACTGTTCTGCTACCGATGTGGGAAGCCCGACACCGTGTCTCCTAAATGTCCGGATTGTGCGGAAAACGGTCGGCTGGGCGATCCGAGGACGGAGAGGATGCGTCCAGACAGGAGTTCCGCAGAGAAGAAGAGTTGGTAGAGTTAAATAAATGTTTACCTTCTAAGAATAGCAATAAGTCTAATTTACAATACTTACCTTATGCGGAGAGGATGCAACGGTACCTAGATATCAGGAACAGGATCTTCTCAGAGCACCAGTTAGGCGGGATGCGTATGGTGTCTCGCAAGGTGCAAAAGGCCAGGGACCGATTTCGCAAACGTCGGAACTGCCGACGCGAAGCAGTGGCTGCCGTGAAATGCAGTTTATCGCGAGATCCCAGACCGTTCGCCGCAGTCCGAGTCCTGACCAAGCAACTGACGGGGTTGTTGGACACTGGAGCGAGTGTGAGTCTGCTTGAAAAAGGTGGCAGAGAGCTGGTCGAGGCCTTGGATGTGCCCGTCCAGAAGTACTTATCCGCAGTCCGTACGGCCTCTGGAGAGGATCGGTCAATTATAGGACGGGTCAAGTTACCGGTGGAATACCGAGGACGGACAGAGCACATTCTCTTCTACTTGTGTCCTTACCTGGAGCAGCCAGCTTATTTTGGAGTGGATTTTTGGCAAGCATTCGGACTGGCCCCAGCGATTATAGGCCCCATCGATCCGGAAGGCGTGAAGAAGGCCGAAGAATTACACGCCAGGGAGATGGAGCACTACGCTGAGGTCGAGGATGACGATGAGGAGAAAACCGATCCCGAGTCCTGGACGCTTTCAAAGGCCGAGGCACGAGAGCTGGAGGAGATCAAGCAGCAGTTCTTGACTTTCGAGAGGGATGGCTTAGGTACCACCAGTCTGGAGAAGCACACTATTGAGGTGATGGATGATGTGTTCAAGGATCGACCCTATACGATGTCTCGCGCGAAGCAGAAGGTGGTCGAGGACGAGGTCGACAAGATGCTAGCGCTCGGAGTCATCGAGGAGAGCAAAAGCCCCTGGAGCAACCGCACCACCGTAGTATCAAGATCTGGAAAACACCGGTTCTGCTTAGACGCACTTAAGCTTAATGATGTAACCATCAAAGATGCTTACCCGTTGCACAGCATAGACGGCATTCTGTCCAGAATTGAGTTGGACACGGGCAACAAGGAATACACAGCCTTTACGGTTCCTGGTCGGCCTCTTTACCAGTTCCGTGTGATGCCTTTCGGACTCTGTAACGCTGGTGAGACTCATGGACCGAGTAATTCCAGCTGAAATCCGCTCGAATGTGTTCGTCTACTTGGATGACCTGCTAATACTAGCGCCTGACATGAGAACGCACTTGAAGTATCTTCGCCGAGTCGCTGAATGCCTGAAAGAAGCAGGGTTAACCATTGGTCTGAGCAAGTCGAAGTTTTGCTTCAAGTCTTTGACCTACCTCGGCTTCATAGTGGTTGGAGGACGTCTGCGGATGGATCCAGGGCGTGTAGCAGCTATTAGGCGGATGCCTGAGCCAAGGACCATGAAGGAAGTGAGAGCCTTAGTTGGTACCGTCGGTTCATAAAGAACTTCGCGCCGTTGGCAGCCCCGCTCACGCAATCCTTGAAGAAGACGGGAAATAAGAAGTTTTCCTTGAGTCCAGAAGCACAGCTGGCAGTAGAGTCCTTGAAGATGGCCCGAACTACTGCGCCAGTGCTGGTACATGCGGACTTTAAGCGGCACTCGGTGGTCATTGCAACTCCAGGGATATGACTTCAACATCGAACACAGGAAAGGAAGCGAGAACGTCGTGGCAGATACCCTTGCGTCTCGCATATTTATATCTCCAGCCAGCCCTCGAACGGTGGCTTGCATGACACACATGCAATTGCACCGTGGATGCGCACTGGTAGAGAAAAGTTGTTTAAATTTTGTAGGAAGAAAGGGAGGCGTGTCTACTAGAGGTAGGACAATTGCTCTTGAGGCACAGTTCACAGGGATTAGCTGTGATTTGGCGGTGACATCCTCTTCGAAGAAAATCGAAGGATTCGCATCCCAGGTCGTCCGTGCAATAAGCACGAAAGGTTAAACCAAAAACTGTGATAAAACTGTGATATAGGTATTAGGGACATTTTTTTTTGCTAACGTAATTTTAATGAATGTTTTGTTTTGGGGTTACAGTGTAGTTGTTTTATTTGTGCAGATCCTTGGGTTTTCTTGGTATTTGCGTTTTCATATCATATCGGTTTAAAACTTAAACGTGTGGTCGTGACCCGTGACGTCGTCACGCGCTGCTGGGCCACCGCGACTTGAATGAAAAACGCAAAGTCCAAAAGGAAATCCAATGCGATCCTGCAAACAGCCGAAGTCTTTAACTGGCGACTTTCAGCACAGCTGAAAGTTAGTCCAGTTGACGAGCGGCTTGTTTAGTGAGAATTCGGACGAAATTGTAAACGCAAGACGACTGGCGCGGAGTCTACCGGCTGGTGATCGGCTCCATCTCCCCTTATTGAGGCTGGAAAAAAATAGAGAAAGAAATTTAGTCTTGAGGGACTTGTTTTTTTATAGGAGCTAATTATTGGTGTGAATTTGTTTAGCCTAAGGTATTTGTTGGTCGTTAATATATTTTCTTATTTATTTCTTATTTATTCATTGTTTATTGTTTCTATTTATTTATTATTATTATTTATTGGCCTGGTAATATAAGTATTCGTATTATTTAGGTGCATATTATTTAGTGGTATTTATTTATTATTATTCACTAGCATTCAGCATAATTTATTTATTTATACATAATTTGGGTTTTTGGTTGGCACATTGAATTCGGGGTTTCAGAAGTCGTGTTAGGGGTTACCAAAATTCAGGATGGACAAGGCAGCAAGCATGATCACCTGCTTCGGTCGAAGGGTTTTCCAGGCGAGGACGACGAAAAGATGTGGTTCACGGATGTGGAGGGCGCTACCGAGGCTGGTTTGCCGCGCATATCGGAAGGGTTGCCCAGAACTCCGCTTGCCCGCTTGCGCCAGGGATTGCAACAAGAGCAAAAAGAACCACAGGACACCGAGCTGCAGCAGGACCTAAGGCAGCAGCAGATCCTGGAGGGAATTGGTTCCGCGGCGGATGAGTTGTTGCAGCTGGACGATAAGGACGCAAGACTCCACGATCCTTTTATGGATTCCGCGGCAAGGTCGGCCGTTAATGTGGCTATGGCGCAGGCGGCGGAGACCCATCGGAAGGCCCAAGAAGGCGGGATCAATCAGGAACTGAGGGACGAGATCCGAAGTGGCTTCCTGGAAATGATGAAGCTCAGTTTCCCCTGGAGAGCATGCCGGATGAGCGAAGGCGTCCGGATTCAAGGATCACCGCAAGGTGCGGTGCCCAAGAGCACACAGGTCGCCGGCATGGGCGGTTCCAGGCTACCTCCGCCGAGGGTGCCACACAAACCGCCGAGGAGGCCGCTAGATTTCCAGGAGTTGGAAAGTAGCAGTCCCGGGTATCCTCCGGATCATGGAAGGTCGCGCCGAGACGATGGCCCGGCCCGGCTGGTGCGTTGAGGACCGCAGGGCCTCAGAGTTCCGCGAGGAGCAGCTCCTGTATGTCAATGTGGGGCCGGCAGCCGCCAACCAGCAATGGCGAATTGAGCGGTGGGGCGTATCCTTCGACAGGGAGGATGAGCGAAACTCGGTGGAAGATTTTCTCTTCAGGTTGGATTTCCTGCAGCGGCAGTGCCAATGCCCGTGGCAAGAGGTGCTCCGAAACTTCCACCTGCTGCTTACTGGGCGGGCTCGGGAGTGGGACTGGGTGCACGTGCGTCACTGCAGGGTGGACAGGTGGTCCCAGCTTCGAGCCTCGCTGATGGATAGGTTCCGATGCCACCAGACGGAGCACGACCGGATGCACCAACTTCTGCAGAGGGAGCAGCAGCTCGGAGAAGGAGTTGACGATTTCGTCCACGCGATGCAGCAGTTAGCGGCCCGTCTGAAAAGGCCACTGTCAGAGCGACAGTTGGTTAAGATAATCAAAAAGGGCTTGAGGGAGAGCATCGCAAGGTTTGTCTACGCGATGGATGTGCTTACGGTGGATGAACTGCGGGAAGAGTGCTGCGAGGTGGAACGCAGTTTTGGACGACGTGGACGGACCACGTACACACAGCCGATGCGGTATCCTCCGGCGGAGAAGGCCAAGGTTAGCGAGACTATTGGCCCAGATCCTGGTGAGGATCCTCCGTGGCACGAGGTGGACGAAGTGCGGGCGAAGAATCCGTGCCGAGCCGGCTGCTGGAATTGCGGAGCCGTGGATCACGGGTTCCGTGACTGCGCAGCAACAGAACGCAGACTGTTCTGCTACCGATGTGGGAAGCCCGACACCGTGTCTCCCAAATGTCCGGATTGTGCGGAAAACGGTCGGCTGGGCGATCCGAGGACGGAGAGGCTGCGTCCAGACAGGAGTTCCGCAGAGAAGAAGAGTTGGTAGAGTTAAATAAATGTTTACCTTCTAAGAATAGCAATAAGTCTAATTTATAATACTTACCTTATGCGGAGAGGATGCGACGGTACCTAGATATCAGGAACAGGATCTTCTCAGAGCACCAGTTAGGCGGGATGCGTATGGTGTCTCGCAAGGTGCAAAAGGCCAGGGACCGATTTCGCAAACGTCGGAACTGCCGACGCGAAGCAGTGGCCGCCGTGAAGCGCAGTTTATCGCGAGATCCCAGACCGTTCGCCGCAGTCCGAGTCCTGACCAAGCAACTGACGGGGTTGTTGGACACTGGAGCGAGTGTGAGTCTGCTTGGAAAAGGTGGCAGAGAGCTGGTCGAGGCCTTGGATGTGCCCGTCCAGAAGTACTTATCCGCAGTCCGTACGGCCTCTGGAGAGGATCGGTCAATTATAGGACGGGTCAAGTTACCGGTGGAATACCGAGGACGGACAGAGCACATTCTCTTCTACTTGTGTCCTTACCTGGAGCAGCCAGCTTATTTTGGAGTGGATTTTTGGCAAGCATTCGGACTGGCCCCAGCGATTATAGGCCCCATCGATCCGGAAGGCGTGAAGAAGGCCGAAGAATTACACGCCAGGGAGATGGAGCACTACGCTGAGGTCGAGGATGACGATGAGGAGAAAACCGATCCCGAGTCCTGGACGCTTTCCAAGGCCGAGGAACAAGAGCTGGAGGAGATCAAGCAGCAGTTCTTGACTTTCGAGCGGGATGGCTTAGGTACCACCAGTCTGGAGAAGCATACTATTGAGCTGATGGACGGAGCCAATGTGTTCAAGGATCGACCCTATCCGATGTCTCCCGCGAAGCAGAAGGTGATCGAGGACGAGGTCGACAAGATGCTGGCGCTCGGAGTCATCGAGGAGAGCAAAAGCCCCTGGAGCAACCGCACCACCGTAGTATCAAGATCTGGAAAACACCGGTTCTGGTTAGACGCACTTAAGCCTAATGATGTAACCATCAAAGATGCTTACCCGTTGCCCAGCATAGACGGCATTCTGTCCAGAATTGACCAAACGTACTACATTTCCAGCGTGGATTTGAAGTTCGCTTTATGGCAGATTGAGTTGGACACGGGCAGCAAGGAATACACAGCCTTTACGGTTCCTGGTCGGCCTCTTTACCAGTTCCGTGTGATGCCTTTCGGACTCTGTAACGCTGGTGAGACTCATGGACCGAGTAATTCCAGCTGAAATCCGCTCGAATGTGTTCGTCTACTTGGATGACCTGCTAATACTAGCGCCTGACATGAGAACGCACTTGAAGTATCTTCGCCGAGTCGCTGAATGCCTGAAAGAAGCAGGGTTAACCATTGGTCTGAGCAAGTCGAAGTTTTGCTTCAAGTCTTTGACCTACCTCGGCTTCATAGTGGGTGGAGGACGTCTGCGGATGGATCCAGGGCGTGTAGCAGCTATTAGGCGGATGCCTGAGCCAAGGACCATGAAGGAAGTGAGAGCCTTAGTTGGTACCGTCGGTTCATAAAGAACTTCGCGCCGTTGGCAGCCCCGCTCACGCAATCCTTGAAGAAGACGGGAAATAAGAAGTTTTCCTTGAGTCCAGAAGCACAGCTGGCAGTAGAGTCCTTGAAGATGGCCCGAACTACTGCGCCAGTGCTGGTACATGCGGACTTTAAGCGGCACTTTTTCATCCAGTGCGATGCGATCGGAGTCGGTGCAGTGTTGTTCCAGCGGGATGAAGACGGCCAGGAGCAACCAATAGCGTTCTTCTCGGCCAAGATGAATTGTCACCAAGTCCATTACACCGTCACCGAAAAAGAATGCCTCGCAGCCCTGCTAGCCATTCGAAAGTTCCGGCCGTATGTGGAAGGAATGCCGTTTACGTGCATCACGGATCATGCCAGCTTGAAGTGGCTCATGTCCATGAAAGACCTTTCGGGTCGGCTGGCTCGGTGGTCATTGCAACTCCAGGGATATGACTTCAACATCGAACACAGGAAAGGAAGCGAGAACGTCGTGGCAGATACCCTTGCGTCTCGCATATTTATATCTCCAGCCAGCCCTCGAACGGTGGCTTGCATGACACACATGCAATTGCACCGTGGATGCGCACTGGTAGAGAAAAGTTGTTTAAATTTTGTAGGAAGAAAGGGAGGCGTGTCCACTAGAGCTAGGACAATTGCTCTTGAGGCACAGTTCACAGGGATTAGCTGTGATTTGGCGGTGACATCCTCTTCGAAGGAAAACGAAGCATTCGCATCCCAGGTCGTCCGTGCAATAAGCACGAAAGGTTAAACCAAAAACTGTGATAAAACTGTGATATAGGTATTAGGGACATTTTTTTTTGTTAACGTAATTTTAATGAATGTTTTGTTTTGGGGTTACAGTGTAGTTGTTTTATTTGTGCAGATCCTTGGGTTTTTCTTGGTATTTGCGTTTTCATATCATATCGGTTTAAAACTTAAACGTGTGGTCGTGACCCGTGACGTCGTCACGCGCTGCTGGGCCACCGCGACTTGAATGAAAAACGCAAAGTCCAAAAGGAAATCCTATGCGATCCTGCAAACAGCCGAAGTCCTTAACTGGCGACTTTCAGCACAGCTGAAAGTTAGTCCAGTTGACGAGCGGCTTGTTTAGTGAGAATTCGGACGAAATTGTAAACGCAAGACGACTGGCGCGGAGTCTACCGGCTGGTGATCGGCTCCATCTCCCCTTATTGAGGCTGGAAAAAAATAGAGAAAGAAATTTAGTCTTGAGGGACTTGTTTTTTTATAGGAGCTAATTATTGGTGTGAATTTGTTAAGCCTAAGGTATTTGTTGGTCGTTAATATATTTTCTTATTTATTTCTTATTTATTCATTGTTTATTGTTTCTATTTATTTATTATTATTATTTATTGGCCTGGTAATATAAGTATTCGTATTATTTAGGTGCATATTATTTAGTGGTATTTATTTATTATTATTCACTAGCATTCAGCATAATTTATTTATTTATACATAATTTGGGTTTTTGGTTGGCACATTGAATTCGGGGTTTCAGAAGTCGTGTTAGGGGTTACCAAAATTCAGGATGGACAAGGCAGCAAGCATGATCACCTGCTTCGGTCGAAGGGTTTTCCAGGCGAGGACGACGAAAAGATGTGGTTCACGGATGTGGAGGGCGCTACCGAGGCTGGTTTGCCGCGCATATCGGAAGGGTTGCCCAGAACTCCGCTTGCCCGCTTGCGCCAGGGACTGCAACAAGAGCAAAAAGAACCACAGGACACCGAGCTGCAGCAGGACCTAAGGCAGCAGCAGATCCTGGAGGGAATTGGTTCCGCGGCGGATGAGTTGTTGCAGCTGGACGATAAGGACGCAAGACTCCACGATCCTTTTATGGATTCCGCGGCAAGGTCGGCCGTTAATGTGGCTTTGGCGCAGGCGGCGGAGACCCATCGGAAGGCCCAAGAAGGCGGGATCAATCAGGAACTGAGGGACGAGATCCGAAGTGGCTTCCTGGAAATGATGAAGCTCAGTTTCCCCTGGAGAGCATGCCGGATGAGCGAAGGCGTCCGGATTCAAGGATCACCGCAGGAATCCGTGGTCAAGCCCCGCAAGGTGCGGTGCCCAAGAGCACACAGGTCGCCGGCATGGACGGTTCCAGGCTACCTCCGCCGAGGGTGCCACACAAACCGCCGAGGAGGCCGCTAGATTTCCAGGAGTTGGAAAGTAGCAGTCCCGGGTATCCTCCGGATCATGGAAGGTCGCGCCGAGACGATGGCCCGGCCCGGCTGGTGCGTTGAGGACCGCAGGGCCTCAGGGTTCCGCGAGGAGCAGCTCCTGTATGTCAATGTGGGGCCGGCAGCCGCCAACCAGCAATGGCGAATTGAGCGGTAGGGCGTATCCTTCGACAGGGAGGATGAGCGAAACTCGGTGGAAGATTTTCTCTTCAGGTTGGAGTTCCTGCAGCGGCAGTGCCAATGCCCGTGGCAAGAGGTGCTCCGAAACTTCCACCTGCTGCTTACTGGGCGGGCTCGGGAGTGGTACTGGGTGCACGTGCGTCACTGCAGGGTGGACAGGTGGTCCCAGCTTCGAGCCTCGCTGATGGATAGGTTCCGATGCCACCAGACGGAGCACGACCGGATGCACCAACTTCTGCAGAGGGAGCAGCAGCTCGGAGAAGGAGTTGACGATTACGTCCACGCGATGAAGCAGTTAGCGGCCCGTCTGAAAAGGCCACTGTCAGAGCGACAGTTGGTTAAGATAATCAAAAAGGGCTTGAGGGAGAGCATCGCAAGGTTTGTCTACGCGATGGATGTGCTTACGGTGGATGAACTGCGGGAAGAGTGCTGCGAGGTAGAACGCAGTTTTGGACGACGTGGACGGACCACGTACACGCAGCCGATGCGGTATCCTCCGGCGGAGAAGGCCAAGGTTAGCGAGGCTATTGGCCCAGATCCTGGTGAGGATCCTCCGTGGCACGAGGTGGACGAAGTGCGGGCGAAGAATCCGTGCCGAGCCGGCTGCTGGAATTGCGGAGCCGTGGATCACGGGTTCCGTGACTGCGCAGCAACAGAACGCAGACTGTTCTGCTACCGATGTGGGAAGCCCGACACCGTGTCTCCTAAATGTCCGGATTGTGCGGAAAACGGTCGGCTGGGCGATCCGAGGACGGAGAGGATGCGTCCAGACAGGAGTTCCGCAGAGAAGAAGAGTTGGTAGACATTTATTTAACTAAATGTTTACCTTCTAAGAATAGCAATAAGTCTAATTTACAATACTTACCTTATGCGGAGAGGATGCGACGGTACCTAGATATCAGGAACAGGATCTTCTCAGAGCACCAGTTAGGCGGGATGCGTATGGTGTCTCGCAAGGTGCAAAAGGCCAGGGACCGATTTCGCAAACGTCGGAACTGCCGACGCGAAGCAGTGGCTGCCGTGAAACGCAGTTTATCGCGAGATCCCAGACCGTTCGCCGCAGTCCGAGTCCTGACCAAGCAACTGACGGGGTTGTTGGACACTGGAGCGAGTGTGAGTCTGCTTGAAAAAGGTGGCAGAGAGCTGGTCGAGGCCTTGGATGTGCCCGTCCAGAAGTACTTATCCGCAGTCCGTACGGCCTCTGGAGAGGATCGGTCAATTATAGGACGGGTCAAGTTACCGGTGGAATACCGAGGACGGACAGAGCACATTCTCTTCTACTTGTGTCCTTACCTGGAGCAGCCAGCTTATTTTGGAGTGGATTTTTGGCAAGCATTCGGACTGGCCCCAGCGATTATAGGCCCCATCGATCCGGAAGGCGTGAAGAAGGCCGAAGAATTACACGCCAGGGAGATGGAGCACTACGCTGAGGTCGAGGATGACGATGAGGAGAAAACCGATCCCGAGTCCTGGACGCTTTCCAAGGCCGAGGCACGAGAGCTGGAGGAGATCAAGCAGCAGTTCTTGACTTTCGAGAGGGATGGCTTAGGTACCACCAGTCTGGAGAAGCACACTATTGAGCTGATGGATGATGTGTTCAAGGATCGACCCTATCCGATGTCTCCCGCGAAGCAGAAGGTGGTCGAGGACGAGGTCGACAAGATGCTAGCGCTCGGAGTCATCGAGGAGAGCAAAAGCCCCTGGAGCAACCGCACCACCGTAGTATCAAGATCTGGAAAACACCGGTTCTGCTTAGACGCACTTAAGCTTAATGATGTAACCATCAAAGATGCTTACCCGTTGCACAGCATAGACGGCATTCTGTCCAGAATTGAGTTGGACACGGGCAGCAAGGAATACACAGCCTTTACGGTTCCTGGTCGGCCTCTTTACCAGTTCCGTGTGATGCCTTTCGGACTCTGTAACGCTGGTGAGACTCATGGACCGAGTAATTCCAGCTGAAATCCGCTCGAATGTGTTCGTCTACTTGGATGACCTGCTAATACTAGCGCCTGACATGAGAACGCACTTGAAGTATCTTCGCCGAGTCGCTGAATGCCTGAAAGAAGCAGGGTTAACCATTGGTCTGAGCAAGTCGAAGTTTTGCTTCAAGTCTTTGACCTACCTCGGCTTCATAGTGGTTGGAGGACGTCTGCGGATGGATCCAGGGCGTGTAGCAGCTATTAGGCGGATGCCTGAGCCAAGGACCATGAAGGAAGTGAGAGCCTTAGTTGGTACCGTCGGTTCATAAAGAACTTCGCGCCGTTGGCAGCCCCGCTCACGCAATCCTTGAAGAAGACGGGAAATAAGAAGTTTTCCTTGAGTCCAGAAGCACAGCTGGCAGTAGAGTCCTTGAAGATGGCCCGAACTACTGCGCCAGTGCTGGTACATGCGGACTTTAAGCGGCACTTTTTCATCCAGTGCGATGCGATCGGAGTCGGTGCAGTGTTGTTCCAGCGGGATGAAGACGGCCAGGAGCAACCAATAGCGTTCTTCTCGGCCAAGATGAATGGTCACCAAGTCCATTACACCGTCACCGAAAAAGAATGCCTCGCAGCCCTGCTAGCCATTCGAAAGTTCCGGCCGTATGTGGAAGGAATGCCGTTAACGTGCATCACGGATCATGCCAGCTTGAAGTGGCTCATGTCCATGAAAGACCTTTCGGGTCGGCTGGCTCGGTGGTCATTGCAACTCCAGGGATATGACTTCAACATCGAACACAGGAAAGGAAGCGAGAACGTCGTGGCAGATACCCTTGCGTCTCGCATATTTATATCTCCAGCCAGCCCTCGAACGGTGGCTTGCATGACACACATGCAATTGCACCGTGGATGCGCACTGGTAGAGAAAAGTTGTTTAAATTTTGTAGGAAGAAAGGGAGGCGTGTCTACTAGAGGTAGGACAATTGCTCTTGAGGCACAGTTCACAGGGATTAGCTGTGATTTGGCGGTGACATCCTCTTCGAAGAAAATCGAAGGATTCGCATCCCAGGTCGTCCGTGCAATAAGCACGAAAGGTTAAACCAAAAACTGTGATAAAACTGTGATATAGGTATTAGGGACATTTTTTTTTGCTAACGTAATTTTAATGACTGTTTTGTTTTGGGGTTACAGTGTAGTTGTTTTATTTGTGCAGATCCTTGGGTTTTTTGGTATTTGCGTTTTCATATCATATCGGTTTAAAACTTAAACGTGTGGTCGTGACCCGTGACGTCGTCACGCGCTGCTGGGCCACCGCGACTTGAATGAAAAACGCAAAGTCCAAAAGGAAATCCAATGCGATCCTGCAAACAGCCGAAGTCTTTAACTGGCGACTTTCAGCACAGCTGAAAGTTAGTCCAGTTGACGAGCGGCTTGTTTAGTGAGAATTCGGACGAAATTGTAAACGCAAGACGACTGGCGCGGAGTCTACCGGCTGGTGATCGGCTCCATCTCCCCTTATTGAGGCTGTAAAAAAATAGAGAAAGAAATTTAGTCTTGAGGGACTTGTTTTTTTATAGGAGCTAATTATTGGTGTGAATTTGTTAAGCCAAAGGTATTTGTTGGTCGTTAATATATTTTCTTATTTATTTCTTATTTATTCATTGTTTATTGTTTCTATTTATTTATTATTATTATTTATTGGCCTGGTAATATAAGTATTCGTATTATTTAGGTGCATATTATTTAGTGGTATTTATTTATTATTATTCACTAGCATTCAGCATAATTTATTTATTTATACATTGAATTCGGGGTTTCAGAAGTCGTGTTAGGGGTTACCAAAATTCAGGATGGACAAGGCAGCAAGCATGATCACCTGCTTCGGTCGAAGGGTTTTCCAGGCGAGGACGACGAAAAGATGTGGTTCACGGATGTGGAGGGCGCTACCGAGGCTGGTTTGCCGCGCATATCGGAAGGGTTGCCCAGAACTCCGCTTGCCCGCTTGCGCCAGGGATTGCAACAAGAGCAAAAAGAACCACAGGACACCGAGCTGCAGCAGGACCTAAGGCAGCAGCAGATCCTGGAGGGAATTGGTTCCGCGGCGGATGAGTTGTTGCAGCTGGACGATAAGGACGCAAGACTCCACGATCCTTTTATGGATTCCGCGGCAAGGTCGGCCGTTAATGTGGCTTTGGCGCAGGCGGCGGAGACCCATCGGAAGGCCCAAGAAGGCGGGATCAATCAGGAACTGAGGGACGAGATCCGAAGTGGCTTCCTGGAAATGATGAAGCTCAGTTTCCCCTGGAGAGCATGCCGGATGAGCGAAGGCGTCCGGATTCAAGGATCACCGCAGGAATCCGTGGTCAAGCCCCGCAAGGTGCGGTGCCCAAGAGCACACAGGTCGCCGGCATGGGCGGTTCCAGGCTACCTCCGCCGAGGGTGCCACACAAACCGCCGAGGAGGCCGCTAGATTTCCAGGAGTTGGAAAGTAGCAGTCCCGGGTATCCTCCGGATCATGGAAGGTCGCGCCGAGACGATGGCCCGGCCCGGCTGGTGCGTTGAGGACCGCAGGGCCTCAGAGTTCCGCGAGGAGCAGCTCCTGTATGTCAATGTGGGGCCGGCAGCCGCCAACCAGCAATGGCGAATTGAGCGGTGGGGCGTATCCTTCGACAGGGAGGATGAGCGAAACTCGGTGGAAGATTTTCTCTTCAGGTTGGATTTCCTGCAGCGGCAGTGCCAATGCCCGTGGCAAGAGGTGCTCCGAAACATCCACCTGCTGCTTACTGGGCGGGCTCGGGAGTGGGACTGGGTGCACGTGCGTCACTGCAGGGTGGACAGGTGGTCCCAGCTTCGAGCCTCGCTGATGGATAGGTTCCGATGCCACCAGACGGAGCACGACCGGATGCACCAACTTCTGCAGAGGGAGCAGCAGCTCGGAGAAGGAGTTGACGATTTCGTCCACGCGATGCAGCAGTTAGCGGCCCGTCTGAAAAGGCCACTGTCAGAGCGACAGTTGGTTAAGATAATCAAAAAGGGCTTGAGGGAGAGCATCGCAAGGTTTGTCTACGCGATGGATGTGCTTACGGTGGATGAACTGCGGGAAGAGTGCTGCGAGGTGGAACGCAGTTTTGGACGACGTGGACGGACCACGTACACACAGCCGATGCGGTATCCTCCGGCGGAGAAGGCCAAGGTTAGCGAGGCTATTGGCCCAGATCCTGGTGAGGATCCTCCGTGGCACGAGGTGGACGAAGTGCGGGCGAAGAATCCGTGCCGAGCCGGCTGCTGGAATTGCGGAGCCGTGGATCACGGGTTCCGTGACTGCGCAGCAACAGAACGCAGACTGTTCTGCTACCGATGTGGGAAGCCCGACACCGTGTCTCCCAAATGTCCGGATTGTGCGGAAAACGGTCGGCTGGGCGATCCGAGGACGGAGAGGCTGCGTCCAGACAGGAGTTCCGCAGAGAAGAAGAGTTGGTAGAGTTAAATAAATGTTTACCTTCTAAGAATAGCAATAAGTCTAATTTACAATACTTACCTTATGCGGAGAGGATGCGACGGTACCTAGATATCAGGAACAGGATCTTCTCAGAGCACCAGTTAGGCGGGATGCGTATGGTGTCTCGCAAGGTGCAAAAGGCCAGGGACCGATTTCGCAAACGTCGGAACTGCCGACGCGAAGCAGTGGCCGCCGTGAAGCGCAGTTTATCGCGAGATCCCAGACCGTTCGCCGCAGTCCGAGTCCTGACCAAGCAACTGACGGGGTTGTTGGACACTGGAGCGAGTGTGAGTCTGCTTGGAAAAGGTGGCAGAGAGCTGGTCGAGGCCTTGGATGTGCCCGTCCAGAAGTACTTATCCGCAGTCCGTACGGCCTCTGGAGAGGATCGGTCAATTATAGGACGGGTCAAGTTACCGGTGGAATACCGAGGACGGACAGAGCACATTCTCTTCTACTTGTGTCCTTACCTGGAGCAGCCAGCTTATTTTGGAGTGGATTTTTGGCAAGCATTCGGACTGGCCCCAGCGATTATAGGCCCCATCGATCCGGAAGGCGTGAAGAAGGCCGAAGAATTACACGCCAGGGAGATGGATCACTACGCTGAGGTCGAGGATGACGATGAGGAGAAAACCGATCCCGAGTCCTGGACGCTTTCCAAGGCCGAGGAACAAGAGCTGGAGGAGATCAAGCAGCAGTTCTTGACTTTCGAGCGGGATGGCTTAGGTACCACCAGTCTGGAGAAGCACACTATTGAGCTGATGGACGGAGCCAATGTGTTCAAGGATCGACCCTATCCGATGTCTCCCGCGAAGCAGAAGGTGGTCGAGGACGAGGTCGACAAGATGCTAGCGCTCGGAGTCATCGAGGAGAGCAAAAGCCCCTGGAGCAACCGCACCACCGTAGTATCAAGATCTGGAAAACACCGGTTCTGCTTAGACGCACTTAAGCTTAATGATGTAACCATCAAAGATGCTTACCCGTTGCCCAGCATAGACGGCATTCTGTCCAGAATTGACCAAACGTACTACATTTCCAGCGTGGATTTGAAGTTCGCTTTATGGCAGATTGAGTTGGACACGGGCAGCAAGGAATACACAGCCTTTACGGTTCCTGGTCGGCCTCTTTACCAGTTCCGTGTGATGCCTTTCGGACTCTGTAACGCTGGTGAGACTCATGGACCGAGTAATTCCAGCTGAAATCCGCTCGAATGTGTTCGTCTACTTGGATAACCTGCTATACTAGCGCCTGACATGAGAACGCACTTGAAGTATCTTCGCCGAGTCGCTGAATGCCTGAAAGAAGCAGGGTTAACCATTGGTCTGAGCAAGTCGAAGTTTTGCTTCAAGTCTTTGACCTACCTCGGCTTCATAGTGGGTGGAGGACGTCTGCGGATGGATCCAGGGCGTGTAGCAGCTATTAGGCGGATGCCTGAGCCAAGGACCATGAAGGAAGTGAGAGCCTTAGTTGGTACCGTCGGTTCATAAAGATCTTCGCGCCGTTGGCAGCCCCGCTCACGCAATCCTTGAAGAAGACGGGAAATAAGAAGTTTTCCTTGAGTCCAGAAGCACAGCTGGCAGTAGAGTCCTTGAAGATGGCCCGAACTACTGCGCCAGTGCTGGTACATGCGGACTTTAAGCGGCACTTTTTCATCCAGTGCGATGCGATCGGAGTCGGTGCAGTGTTGTTCCAGCGGGATGAAGACGGCCAGGAGCAACCAATAGCGTTCTTCTCGGCCAAGATGAATTGTCACCAAGTCCATTACACCGTCACCGAAAAAGAATGCCTCGCAGCCCTGCTAGCCATTCGAAAGTTCCGGCCGTATGTGGAAGGAATGCCGTTTACGTGCATCACGGATCATGCCAGCTTGAAGTGGCTCATGTCCATGAAAGACCTTTCGGGTCGGCTGGCTCGGTGGTCATTGCAACTCCAGGGATATGACTTCAACATCGAACACAGGAAAGGAAGCGAGAACGTCGTGGCAGATACCCTTTCGCGTTGTGCTGAAGAGCTAACGGTGGACCCGTCAGAGTTGCTCGGCTTCGAGACCACTGAGTTGATGGAGAAGAATACACGGAGTTGTTACAAGAAGTGGAAAAAAACGTGGCCAACCTACCTGACTTGAGGATAGTGGATGATCTCATCTTCAAGAGAGTCTCTTCGGCAAATCTGGATGACGAGGTGGAAGGCTTCGAATGGAAGTTGTGGATTCCCCAGAGTCTGACCCACAGCATAATTAAGCGTGCAGATTCGGATTCGTGCGGAATGGGAAAAACTCTGGAAAACCTACGGCGGCAGTTTGACTGGCCTGGCATGGCACTGCAAGTCCGGGAGTCCATACGCAGGTGTGAAGTGTGCAAGGAGACGAAATCCCCGAATTTCCGGATGCAAGTGGGTATCGGTGAGAGAGTCCAGACTGAGCAGCCATTTCAGAAGCTGTACATCGATTTCCTGGGGAAGTATCCGAGGTCGAAGAAGGGACAGGCCTACATCTTCATTGTGGTGGATCACTTCTCCAAATACACATTTTTGAAAGCCATGCAAAAGGCATCGACCTCAAATGTAGTGGAGTTCCTCATTCACGAGGCTTTCTACAAGTTTGGGTTACAGAAGTTGTGCATTCGAACAACGGCCGCCAGTTTACGTCCAAGATCTTCGAGGAGGCGATGGAAAGCTTTGGCATCACGCACATCAAAACGCCAGTCCACTCTCCGCAAAGCAACGCAGCGGAAAGGGTAAACCAAAGCGTGTTGGCGGCGATCCGAAGCTACTTAGAAGAAGACCATCGAGAATGGGACGCCTTTCTTCCGGAGATTGAGGTGGCCCTCCGCAACGCGGTCCATTCAGCAACTGGAGAAGCTCGGTTCTTCACCGTATTCGGACGACACATGTTCCTGAACGGAGCCAGCTACAAGTTGGCAAGGAAGTTGAAGTCGCTGTGTGATCACGAAATGTCTGGGATGAGAACAGCTGATAAACTCCAAGTGATCCATGACAAGGTGCAGAAGAACCTCGAAGATGCATACGATCGGAGTCGCCTGCGGTACGACAAAAGGGCTCGTACTTTCCTTTGAAGCCCGGTCAGGAAGTGTATCGCCGCAACTTTGCCCCCAGCGATTTCAAAAGGGCCTTCAATGCAAAGTTTGCTCGGAAGTTCCTAAAAGCTCGGGTGGTCAGGACAGTCGGCAATAATGCGTACGAGCTTGAAGATCTTCAAGGACGACCGATCGGAGTGTACCATGCCAAGGACATTAGGTTGTGATCTGGAAAGAGGAATAACAAAGTACACGAGCTCAGAATCGGCATGTGTCTACTTCTCGTAAAGCGTGGGCCCCGCGTTGGACACCGTTGGAACTGCATCTTGGTATCGAGGCCGGCTGAATCCGAATAGTCCAAATCCAAATGCTCCCAAGTATTCCTGCGCTTGTCTAAAACTCTGTGTTAGCGTCTCTCGGAATCCAGGGCGGTGTTGCATTTTCAGTTGAAGCCGTCTGGAAAATACTAAAACGTACCGATACGTCAGCAGGTCCCGCTATCGATAAGATTCGGTGGTGACACCGACTATTGATAGCGGGAAAGGATCTAGCTATTTAAATTTAGCCCGGTTCGCTGGTTAAATGGGTTCAATAGCCTTGAATACGTTCGCTGACCCATCTTGAGAGAGCGGGAGGGAAAATGGCGAGCGACTTTGGTGTAGGTCAGGGTTTTGCTTTAGTTGCTGCAAGAAGTAGTATGAGAACGGTCGGGAAAAAGCCTAAGACTTTTAATTCGTAATAAGTGTTTGGATAACTCAAAGTGAGTGGTTATTTATTAGTCCGGAACTTGTAAATTACAGTGTTTTTTTTTTTGATATTGAAGCCGCCGGGGACCCTATCTAAAGGGCCCCGGAAATTTAGAAGATTTGGGAACACTCACCTGGCGAACCTAACCTGGTCGTGAGGACCACGCCGTCCAGCATCAGCCGCAGCAGCAGCAGCGATCCTGGTTCAACAGCAGCATTAACCGCAGCAGCAGCATTAGACGCAGCAGCAACAGCGATCAGCTTCCGCAGCAGCATTAGCCACAGCAGAAGCAGCTGTCAGCAGCATCAGTCGCAGCAGCAGCAGCGTTCAGCAGCAGCAGCAGCCTCAGGCGTCAGCAGCTCCAGCGACTGCCTCCGAGACGGTCACATACGGAGATTCCCTCGGTAAGCCCGTTCCGGGAACGCACTGACCCGGCCCCTCTTACGCAGACGCTGCGCTATCCTCCGGACCAATGGGCTCCGTGCGAACTCGTGCTGGTTTTCGCCGCTAGTGATTTTTCTATTCTGGCTGCAGTTTCAACCACATCCGACGTTGAACTCTGCAATAAATAAGTTTTAGTTATTATTTTGTGATATCATACAGTCAAGATTGTCAAGTACTCACTGTGAAATCTAATCTAAAATTAGAGTCTTAATTCCGAACCGTAGCCGCGCGTCAAACTACGTCTTAATTGGGTCGCGAAATTTAATGACTGGTGGGATTCATTTAGCGTACTTACCTTTTCAGCACGTCCCTTCTTTTCCCTTGGAGCTCCTCAGGATTAGGCGACCCGGTTGGCAAACGCCTCCAATTTAGTGCCGTGCGGCGATTTTGCCTGAAAATTGTAATATTAAGCGTCTAAAAAATTTCCCTTCGGTTGTTGCCGCTTTGACCGCTTGTCATCTGGGCGACGGTCTGAGATCGGCCTTAAGTGTTTCTAACGAAAAGAGTAGATTATTAGTAGGAATCAATAATGAATGTGTTTATTTATTAATCTTGCCCAAAATTAAATGTGAACAAGCTACCGAGATGGTTGTGTGAATTACCTTGGGCGGGGAGATGAGCCGGTCGTAATCCACCAGGAATAGACTCCGGTCTGCCGGAGATGGGGTGTGCCTCCCACATCTTTCTTGGGGCACCCAAGGTTGGGTGGGTGCATTGTGGCAAGGACATCGAAGCCACCAATTTCGTCCAATTGTCTTAGTTTTTTGATGTAAATGTAACTTTGTTTTGTTTTGATTTGATTTGTGGTAGAGATGGTAAATCGTCAAGTTAGTGACGTGAGACTGCAGGGCATAGGGGGTACTTCGCCCTGGGACTCCGTGGCTAGCCGGCGCTGCCCTCCGGGAAAGATGCAGTTCCGCAACATCAGTGATCAAGTTTGTTCTGCTGAACGCTTATGATACTTTACGCATTAATCAATTAATTTTTGTTTGTTTTTTATTTTTGTTTGGTTAACGCCTTGATTTTTCTGTTTATTCTTATCAATTATTATACCAACGATATACGCTAGCAGACATGTATCATGTATCAAGATAAGATGGAAGAATTTTTGCATCATGATCAGTGATCATACGCGTTCAGCAGAACTATCGTAAGAAATCCATCACAGACCAGTGATACTGTTGTTCTGCTGAATACGCCCATTGAGATACGACTCTTGATTGCCTAGGGAACTTATAGCCTCTTCCCATACTGTCCATCCATTGGAAACAGTTGTGATTTTTGACAAATGTGAAGCTCCTATTCCGACAAAGCACATCCACCATAAATAAATGTAAGCAATAAAGGTTGAAATGGATTCAGCGAGCATAAAATGAATAATTTACCAATTATTTGGGTGATGCACAACAGCAAAACCTTAGGTTGCAGGAGATTTTATTTATTTACAGTTAATACAGAGGAGTTCAATGATGACGAATTATAATTATAAATTTAAAGAACATATTTGGGCATACCTGTTGCTTCGGTGCCTTCCATTTTTTAAAAGTTCAGAAAATCATGTATACACTTATCCATAGCATAAAATAAAGTACAAAAAGAACAAATTCTTCTAAAAAAGTTTGTTAGAGTTTAAGACACCCTTCAAAAATTGTGCTCAAGCCACTGCACTTTGACGGATGGTGGCTCTGTAGGAACACCAGGATGGTGATCCACCCAAAATTCCAACCGTTTCGCTTAAATGGGCTCTGTCGGACTGGGCTATTAAGCAGCTGACAGTAGTTTCCAATAAATCGCAAACATATTGCGATACCATTTGTATTTAACCAAAAGAATTGCCAAACAGTTGAAGAGCAAAATTTTTTTTTTGGCTCTTAGAGTATTAAAGTTTTGCTTAATAAAATCTACTAATTTTGTTTACATTAAGAAAAAAAATTCTTCTCATAAAAAAATGCTAAACCAACATAAGGACATTTTAAATCTAGGAAGTTGTCTACCCTTAACCTTTCTGAATCAACTCTTCTCAAAAGCTTGGAAAAATGCAAAACAAAAAAAAAACAAATTCGCTCGGAGTTATTTCGCACTCTGAAAATTTTTCCGATTAGTTATTAAAAAACCTACGGTAATTTTGAATTTGTAAATTGTAACTTCATTATAGCTTCAATTTCGCTTTAACTTTTTTAAGGAAGGCCACAGACCAAGCTTTCCGCTGATTCGAAATCGCTGGCTATTGGGCTAGCGACAGCACATGTGATGACGATGAGCACCAAGAGCGTTTGCATAATAGACTACTAAATATAGCCGCAAAATTGAAAATTTTTCATTATTAATTTATAGCTTTTGAGTTATCCCAGCTATAGCACATGGTCCAAAAAAATCGTTTTCGAAGGTTACTAAGCAACAAAAACCGCGACTTTTTTCAGTTCTGCCTGGTCATGCATTTTCTTCTAAAAGTAAGCATAACCATATAAAAAGTGTGTTAAAGTTAAAGGAAGAAGCATTTTTAATAAACATTTTTGTAAAAAAAATAACAAGGTCGCTAAAACCAACAACAATATCAAAAGGGGAATTACACGCCCAACACTTGTCGTATGTTGCAAATGCATATAAATTGCGAAAATTTTTCGAATTTACATTCTAGCCTATATATTGGAAAGCATGTCGCTTTAAAGTAGGCAATGTATTTTACTTTTACACACTACAGAAGCTTTAACGACAAAAGACTGCATCTAAACTCAAAAACCAGAAGTGTATGGCAAACGTAAAAAATGGCAAATCTTCAGATCTAAGCCTGAGAGAAGTTTTCTCCGTTCAACCGCTGTACCCAGAGATAGCAGACTGCGTTGACGTGCAGACGAAACTAGCGCGAGTCCTATCGGAATCCGGGGTTCACTCCCTAGGGTGCTCTTGTGATTAAAGTTATCATAAAGTTGTGTTATAAAGATTTGTAACCAACTATGACCTCGAGTTTTCAACTTCGATTTATGTTTACATTATACATTTTTAAATAAATAATGACTTTTTAATAATTAAGTTTTAAAAATAATCTTAAAAAAATTAAAATAAAAATTTGTTTGAAACCAAATTCTAAAAATTGCGCAAGATTATAACAATAATCTTAAAAACAACGAAGTTATACAGGCCTGTTCCAGTTCTCACTCGGAAGTAAATTCGTTAACATTGGTGGATTTCCCTTTAACATAATCAAAGTTCCCTTGCTTGCTAGCAAATTTCCTAGGGAAATTACTATTTGGGGGGAAATAGCTGAAACAGCTGACGGCCGCTACTGCTCTTAACAAAAGCCTATGATTTGCCTAAGTTTTCCAGGCAAATCTCTGATCAAATTTGGCCCGTTGCTGTTCCTAATCTTTGTGCATTATTGGTGCACACATTTATTGTCTAAAATCAATCAAAAAATCATTGGTAAAGGCAGTGATGGAAACTGACCAACAAAAGTGTTGAACACCTCATGTGAATCCGCTGGTTGGCACCAGTGTTGCAAACTTTTCACAAGTTGTGTTCGGTTGCCAAGGACGATGAAAAAGGTCCCAACACAACACGCTTTGCACAATAAGTATGTCGGAACATCGAGTTCCTTAATGAATTCTGCGGCGTTGCGAGCCGTGCGCTTTCTCGGCTGTGACATTTCGTGATCGCACCTCGATCGAGACTGTCAGATGTATCCATCAGAACTCCCTTTTGTACAGCCCAAATTGGGCAACATCCTCTTGATTACATACTTTGCCAAATACCATATGGCCGTCTCTATTACTCGTACCATGTCACACCGAGACTGCACATAACAGACCTCCGTTAGGCTTAACGCAACACTTGCACACACAGAAACTCATATAAAGAAAGAAATGTGTCGGGAGGAATAGAGAGCAACGAGTGGCAATCATAACATAATCTTTAATTCTAAGTAAAAATGTAGTTCAAAGTAAATAAGAATTTCATGTTAATTCTTATTTTAATAGCGTAATACCACGAAAACAAAACTAAAGATTCGACAAGTACATTATATTAAGGAGTAATAAGAAAAAAGGCACTTTTAAACTTTTAAACAAGCCGAAAAGCGCTTGCTAAAATGAAGTCCCAAGAAAATTGTTGTGTTTGGGCAGAAGCGTTCTCGGTGAGTGCTTGGTACAGACTGACTTTGTTCAGAGATCGGCGAGAGAATAAACATAAGTAACGTGTGTGTGTAAGTTAACTGTGGCCAGCCGAACTAAAGTCGTTGACCACAGTTTACGTAAACAACTTCGCTCCGGCCAAATTGCTGACCATGCAATGAGCCGGATGCTCGTGCGCAGACGGCAAACACTGCATATTTGCGTGGCCGCTGCGAGCCTCTGTTAGCTTTAAGTCAATTCCTTAAGTTTAGTTTTGATTTGAATCCAATAAAGAGCACATCGCTCGTAAACAAAACTCCGGCAACCGCCGTTAACCAATTTATTATTTGAACACTGACTGAGTCTCTAGGCCAGTAGTGAACGGAGGGCAGTTACCCTTCCAGCGTAATCGTCATAACTCTTCAGTGGACGAAAGTTGACCGTCGGCCAACCGGCCACCTACCTACAGGAGATACAACGAATCACCATGCCCGTATCAACGTGAACCGGACGACCGTCCACCTACCTACAAGAGCTACGCAGAACCACCATCCTCATACCAAAGTAAATCGACCAAACCGGCGATCAACAACGGGACTGCAGCGAGGGACTAACTGCAACAAACCTATAATAACTAATTGGCGCTCAACTAAGTGGTTAATAGAACCCACAGGATAAATCAAACAATTTTTTGGAAAAAACGAAATCAACAATCATGTAAATGGGCCCTTCGGCCAAAACTTTTATGTCTTCAAAAAAATTTATGTAACTGCAAAGGGAGGACACGCATTGAATTCTGTCCCCTGCAACAACAAAGCGAAAGAATTTAAAATATATTAATAACAAGTGTGTAGTGAGTTTTTTTGGAAAATCTCAGTATTCATAATTTTCTAATTTTTGTTTTAACAGTTATTAGGTTAGTTATCTTAAACAAACAAAATACAAAAGCTATAATTTTCAATGCGAAATTTTTTAACAACATAATAAATTTATTAGTTAAAATTATGCCCCGTAATTTTTCTTTCTGTGTAACGGCGCATCGCTATTTCGCCGGCCATCTCAGAGGTCTTTTTTCGTTTTTTCTCACTGTATACTAAATATAATTTTGTGCAGCGGCCGCACATTCTGTCACCCTGCAGACATTGTTGCTGTTTTTATTGTCCCGCGTATCAAAAGGAAATTCGACCCCAAAGTCTTTCGACTTTGTCTTTGTTGTGCAGCGCTTTGGCTTATGCGCGCGAATCTCTCTGCGACTAGATCCGGCTGCCCATGAGTAATCCGTTTTTCGAATATAGAAACAATAAACAATACTCAAGCGACTCAGAGTCCGAGAGTGAGGGACAGCTCCACGCCTCAACCCCAATACTCAGGCCCCCAGCGCCCTCTACAGAAATGGAGCCCGAGCAGCTCCGAGCTGTTATACAGGCCGTCGTTAGCAATGCCCTTGCAGAACAGACCACCCAAAGCCAGCTGAGGGAGCAAGCCCTTAGGAATCAAATTGAGGAATTGGCCGGGCGAGTGGCGGCAGTCAGCACCACGTCAGCTCCAGCCCATACCCCTCAAATAAGAACATATAAAGCTATAGAGATAGAGGACACCGTTCAATGTAACGAGCCTCTGGACGCCGTTACATCGCTGGGGCTACCAGTTTCGAGAAGAGGGTGGAGGCCGCTTGGGTCTACCAGGGAATGAGAAGGGTGGCGACCACGAAGGGTCGGCCTTACCGATCTGATCGGTCCTAGTTCCGGGCACGCAGGGCCGGTGGGCCTCGGAGAACCGAGTGGTGGTCAGGGCGCGTTGCGGACCGACGCAACCCGGGTGAGAACCAGGTGGGATCGGTTCGGCAGACGGCCGAGGAGCGCCTCGGCTAACCGAGTGGTGGAGTCCCCAGAAGATCGGGTGTCACTAATGACGGTCGGTCTTGGGGTGTGGGATCCCAAAGGTCGGTTATCACTGATGACGGCCGGTCCTTAGGGTGTTGGGAAGAAGGGGAGGGAGGGGAAACAACTAACTACAATGTATTGGGGTGGACGGGGTACTAGACCCTATCCCGAAAAAGACTCCGCAGTTGACTCCCAGAGAAGTTAGCTCACGCCAAAGGGTAAGCCTTACCTTCTCCGATCGCCGTCGGCCGCAGAGTGATCTGTCTGGGCCCCGGCGCCCTTTTTATATCCTCCCGGCCCTCGCCAGTGTGACTGTAGTTTCATAATCCTATAGCCATGGCCATACCGCGTGTGGCTTGTGGTGGCTATTGGTCAGTGTGACCGTTTTCTTTGTTTGGCGCGCCCGCCCGGATATTTAAATTTGAATATTTTCATTCAACTTAAATTTATTTCGGCTTCTTGCCTTTGAACTTAAATTTATTTCGGCTTCTTGCCTTTTGGTATTGAACTTATAACTATTTCGGCTTCTTGCCTACCTAACGACTATCTATAGCTTATGTTATTATATCTACTTTGTGCGCTCCTGAGCGTCACACTTCCCCCCCTCTTGTGAAGGCACGAAGTGTCTTATAGTGATACGTCTTCCCCTTCCAAAGATGACCTTCCACGTCTTCCGGTCGTCCTTCACTAATATACTCTGCTGCTTTCCCTTTCTCCTTCTGTTCCATCTCTCTTTAATTTCGTTGACCGCCCTGGCTGACATCGTTGCATCTCTGGGTACGATCCACCCCATCTCGTTTGTGAACCACTCCACTTGTGGTGCCTGTGCGTCTGGGCGTGCCTCCGTCTCATGGCTTGATGACCGTTTCCTTTGTTTGGCGCGCCCGCCCGGATATTTAAATTTGAATATTTTCATTCAACTTAAATTTATTTCGGCTTCTTGCCTTTGAACTTATAATTATTTCGGCTTCTTGCCTTTTGGTATTGAACTTATAACTATTTCGGCTTCTTGCCTACCTAACGACTATCTATAGCTTATGTTATTATATCTACTTTGTGCGCTCCTGAGCGTCACACTTCCCCCCCTCTTGTGAAGGCACGAAGTGTCTTATAGTGATACGTCTTCCCCTTCCAAAGATGACCTTCCACGTCTTCCGGTCGTCCTTCACTAATATACTCTGCTGCTTTCCCTTTCTCCTTCTGTTCCATCTCTCTTTAATTTCGTTGACCGCCCTGGCTGACATCGTTGCATCTCTGGGTACGATCCACCCCATCTCGTTTGTGAACCACTCCACTTGTGGTGCCTGTGCGTCTGGGCGTGCCTCCGTCTCATGGCTTGATGACCGTTTCCTTTGTTTGGCGCGCCCGCCCGGATATTTAAATTTGAATATTTTCATTCAACTTAAATTTATTTCGGCTTCTTGCCTTTGAACTTATAATTATTTCGGCTTCTTGCCTTTTGGTATTGAACTTATAACTATTTCGGCTTCTTGCCTACCTAACGACTATCTATAGCTTATGTTATTATATCTACTTTGTGCGCTCCTGAGCGTCACACTTCCCCCCCTCTTGCGAAGGCACGAAGTGTATTATAGTGATACGTCTTCCCCTTCCAAAGATGACCTTCCACGTCTTCCGGTCGTCCTTCACTAATATACTCTGCTGCTTTCCCTTTCTCCTTCTGTTCCATCTCTCTTTAATTTCGTTGACCGCCCTGGCTGACATCGTTGCATCTCTGGGTACGATCCACCCCATCTCGTTTGTGAACCACTCCACTTGTGGTGCCTGTGCGTCTGGGCGTGCCTCCGTCTCAAGGCTTGATGTCGCTTCCTCCGCCTGTGCATCCGCCGCTTGCGCCTCCGTGTCCTTCGGGTGTAGCTCTAGGATGTCCCGGTCTGGCGACGGTGTCCTTGCCCGTTCTCCCTGTTGCTCCTGAACACTCCTGTCGGCCACTGCCTCAAGGGGGCTGCGAGGAACATGGGCGATCCGGATCCGTTCGCCTCTAGCGTTCGCCACGGCCGTTCTTGCTGGCTGTCGGGCTGTCTGTTGCCCCTCTGGTTGTGAGTGCTCTTCTCTTTGTGACAGAGCTAGCCTGCAGGCTCTTGCGGCGTGCCCTGTTTCTCCGCATCTTATGCAGATTTCCGACGTCAAATTCTGGTTTCCTGTTGTTATTGGTCCGTTGGTTCCTTCCATAGTTTCTATTTATTCCACTTCTTCAGCCAACTTCAGGAATTCTGTAAATGTTTTAAGTCCAGATCGTCTCGTGTAGAGCTTTATTTTACTTCTGCAGTTTCTGTATATCCGGTCCAGCTTTGTCTCTTCTGAATACTCTGTAAATCTCATTAGCTGCCTCTGGTTCATTGCGTATTCCCTTGTTAGCTCTGTTTCTTGCTGCCGTAGTTGAGTGATTTGTGTTTCCAACTGTTCCTGATATCTTGGTGGCAAAAAGTATTCTAACAGTTCCTCCCTGAGGTCCTCCCATGTCCTTATCTGGCTCGGTGTGGTGTTCCACCAGTCCACTGCTACTCCTTCTAGGATGAATGGCATCGTCTGGATCAGGGCATCTTTGTGTATGCCGAAGCCTTTGGCCCATTCTTCCATCTTGCTGAAGAATTCCAAGGGATTGGTTGCTCCTTGGTAGCGGATCCCCCAACTCCTTACTCGGTCTAAGATTCGTCGACATAACTCTGTACCGATGTCTTTCTCTTTGCAACCACTTTAACCTGTTCGGGCGCCATGTAACGATCATGCTTTGCTGAGGTAGCTCAACGGTGTCCAGGTGTTCGTTCCAACATTTATTTATGTCAGGAGTGGTTGCTGTAAGAGGTCGACCCGGTTCCCAGAGTAGGACACGTAAGCGGGTTCAGTGAAATCGAATCGGTATGCGTTTATTAAGAATTATTTGTTACATAGGATATATATATATATAGTTCGTGCTGCAGGGGCTCGTCCGCCCGTAGGTTGCCGGGGTCTTCTTCCGTGTCGTCGTTCGGCGTCGTCGTTGGCCGTCGTCGTCCCGGTGGCGGCGGCGTCGGCGGCGGTGGCGGCGGCGGGTACCCTGTGGATGAGAAAGGAAAAGCCACGTCCCTCTTGGCTATGCTTATGTCTAGGAGGATGAGACAGTTTGGAGGCCGCTTGGGTCTGCCATGTTTCGAGAAGAGGGTGGAGTCGCTTGGGGCTACCAGTTTCGAGCAGAGGGTGGAGGCCGCTTGGGTCTACCAGGTCCGAGAAGAGGGTGGAGGCCGCTTGGGTCTACCAGGTGAGATCGGTTCGGCAGACGACCGAGGAGCGCCTCGGAGAACCGAGTGGTGGAGTCCCCCGAAGATCGGGTGTCACTAATGACGGTTGGTCTTGGGGTGTGGGATCCCAAAGGTCGGATATCACTGATGACGGCCGGTCCTTAGGGTGTTGGGAAGAAGGGGAAGGGGGGGGAAACAACTAACTACAATGTATTGGGGTGGACGGGGTACTAGACCCTATCCCGAAAAAGACTCCGCAGTTAACTCCCAGAGAAGTTAGCTCACGCCAAAGGGTAAGCCTTACCTTCTCCGATCGCCGTCGGCCGCAGAGTGATCTGTCTGGGCCCCGGCGCCCTTTTTATATCCTCCCGGCCCTCGCCAGTGTGACTGTAGTTTCATAATCCTATAGCCATGGCCATACCGCGTGTGGCTTGTGGTGGCTATTGGTCCGGATATACAGAAACTGCAGAAGTAAAATAAAGCTCTACACGAGACGGTCGGGATTTAAAACATTAACAGAATTCCTGAAGTTGGCAGAAGAAGTGGAAGAAATAGAAACTATGGAAGGAACCAACAGACCAATAACAACAGGAAACCAGAATTTGACGTCGGAAATCTGCATAAGATGCGGAGGAACAGGGCACGCCGCAAGAACCTGCACAAACCCCCCAAGACTGTTTTGCTGGGTATGCGGCAGAAATGGAACAAGAACAGCGGAATGTTGCCGAGCTGGAGCGGGAAACGCCAAGGCCTGAGCAGATAACGCTGGCAGCTCAGGACCAAAAACAAATACCAGCGACAGGTGAACAATTAAGTTGTGACGGATTCCAAATATTGGCCACGGTAAAAATCGGACCAGTAAAAGCAAAAGGAACAGTGGACACAGGAGCGTCACGGAGTGTGATCAGCAAGAGAAGATACAACGAATTGAGAAAATATGGAAAATGGAGGAAGGAAAGGACAGAAATAACATTAGCGAACGGATCAAAGCAAAGATCGGATGGCGATTTTACAACCAACATACAGTTCGCAGGAGAAGAATTCGAGTTGGACTTCCTAATCTTAAATCAGGTAACAGGAGGAATATTATTAGGAATAGACTTTCTGGCCAAAACGCGCACAAGAATCCAATGCGGCAACCTGGAATTAGATATCACCGAGGCAGAGACAACACAAGGAGAAATAGAACCCGGGCAGAGCACAGACGATACGGAGCCGACGGAGGAGGAAATCAGCAAATTTCTGGAACAACAAAGAAAACAACAACAGGAACAAATTCGACATTACAAAGAAGAAGTTCCGGAAGAGCAGTCGCAACCAGAGGGGCAACAGACAGCCCGACCGCCAGCAAGAACGGCCATGGCGACCGCTAGAGGCGAACGGATCCGGAAAGCCCATGTTCCTCGCAGCGCCCTTGAGGCAGTGGCCGACAGGAGTGTCCAGGAGCAACACGGAGATCGGGTAAGGACACCGTCGCCAGACCGGGACATCCTGGAGCTACACCCGAAGGACAAGGAGGCGCAAGCGGCGGATGCACAGGCAGAGGAAGCGACATCAAGCCATGAGACTGAGGCGCGCCCAGACGCACAGGCACCACAAGTGGAGTGGTTCACGAACGAGATGGGGTGGATCGTACCCAGAGATGCAACGATGTCAGCCAGGGCGGTCAACGAAATTAAAGAGAGATGGAACAGAAGGAGAAAGGGAAAGCAGCAGAGTATATTAGTGAAGGACGACCGGAAGACGTGGAAGGTCATCTTTGGAAGGGGAAGACGTATCACTATAATACACTTCGTGCCTTCGCAAGAGGGGGGGAAGTGTGACGCTCAGGAGCGCACAAAGTAGATATAATAACATAAGCTATAGATAGTCGTTAGGTAGGCAAGAAGCCGAAATAGTTATAAGTTCAATACCAAAAGGCAAGAAGCCGAAATAAATTTAAGTTCAAAGGCAAGAAGCCGAAATAAATTTAAGTTGAATGAAAATATTCAAATTTAAATATCCGGGCGGGCGCGCCAAACAAAGAAAACGGTCACACTGACCAATAGCCACCACAAGCCACACGCGGTATGGCCATGGCTATAGGATTATGAAACTACAGTCACACTGGCGAGGGCCGGGAGGATATAAAAAGGGCGCCGGGGCCCAGACAGATCACTCTGCGGCCGACGGCGATCGGAGAAGGTAAGGCTTACCCTTTGGCGTGAGCTAACTTCTCTGGGAGTTAACTGCGGAGTCTTTTTCGGGATAGGGTCTAGTACCCCGTCCACCCCAATACATTGTAGTTAGTTGTTTCCCCCCCCTTTCCCTTCTTCCCAACACCCTAAGGACCGGCCGTCATCAGTGATAACCGACCTTTGGGATCCCACACCCCAAGACCAACCGTCATTAGTGACACCCGATCTTCTGGGGACTCCACCACTCGGTCCTCCGAGGCGCTCCTCGGCCGTCTGCCGAACCGATCCCACCTGGTTCTCACCCGGGTTGCGTCGGTCCGCAACGCGCCCTGACCACCACTCGGTTCTCCGAGGCCCACCGGCCCTGCGTGCCCGGAACTAGGACCGATCAGATCGGTAAGGCCGACCCTTCGTGGTCGCCACCCTTCTCATTCCCTGGTAGACCCAAGCGGCCTCCACCCTCTTCTCGAAACTGGTAGCCCCAGCGACTCCACCCTCTTCTCGGAACTGGTAGACCCAAGCGGCCTCCAAACTGTCTTATCTTCCTAGACATAAGCATAGCCAAGAGGGACGTGGCTCTTTCTTTCTCATACACAGGGTACCCGCCGCCACCGCCGCCGACGCCGCCGCCACCGGGACGACGACACCCAACGACGACGCCGAACGACGACGCCGAACGACGACACAGAAGACCCCAGCAACCTACGGGCGGACGAGCCCCTGCAGCACGAACTGTATATATATATCTAGATATCCTATGTAACGAATAATTCTTAATAAACGCATACCGATTCGATTTCACTGAACCCGCTTACGTGTCATACTATGGGAACCGGGTCGACCTCTTACAGCAACCACTCCTGACATAAATAAATGTTGGAACGAGCCCCTGGACACCGTTGAACTACCTCAGCAAAGCAGGATCGTTACATGGCGCCCGAACAGGTTAAAGTGGTTGCAAAGAGAAAGACATCGGTACAGAGTTATGTCGACGTGGGTGTACCTAGCAACTAAGGCGGATCTGATCAAGTACGCAAGAGAGTTCGGATTAGACACAACAGGAAAAGTGGAGGAGCTAAGACAGATACTGTCAGCATTCGCAAAGAACCCAAACCACACGGAGACGATCATGCAAAGACTAGGAGTACTAGCAGAGAAGCACAAGAAGGAAAAAGGAGCAACGGATCAGAACAGCATACCAGCGGAGGAACTCAACACGATGGCGAACCAGATCGACATACGGGTCAAACAAACCAACACCCCACCACGGCGGGAATCGGAAACTCCAGACATACCGGACAGAAAGGTAGAAGTGGAAATCTTAGACCGAGTAAGGAGTTGGGGGATCCGCTAGCAAGGAGCAACCAATCCCTTGGAATTCATCAGCAAGATGGAGGAATGGGCCAAAGGCTACGGCATACACAAAGATGCCCTGATCCAGACGATGCCATTCATCCTAGAAGGAGTAGCAGTGGACTGGTGGAACACCACACCGAGCCAGATAAGGACATGGGAGGACCTCAGGGAGGAACTGTTAGAATATTTTTTGCCACCAAGATATCAGGAACAGTTGGAAACACAAATCACTCAACTACGGCAGCGAGAAACAGAACCAACAAGGGAATACGCAATGAACCTGAGGAAACTAATGAGATTTACAGAGTATTCAGAAGAGACAAAGCTGGACCGGATATACAGAAACTGCAGAAGTAAAATAAAGCTCTACACGAGACGGGCGGGATTTAAAACATTGACAGAATTCCTGAGGTTGGCAGAAGAAGTGGAAGAAATAGAAACTATGGAAGGAACCAATAGACCAACAACAACAGGAAACCAGAACTTTACGTCGGAAATCTGCATAAGATGCGGAGGAACAGGGCACGCCGCAAGAACCTGCACAAACCCCCCAAGACTGTTTTGCTGGGTATGCGGCAGAAATGGAACAAGAACAACGAAATGTTGCCGAGCTGGAACGGGAAACGCCAGAGGCCTGAGCAGGTAACGCTGGTAGCTCAGGACCAAAAACAAATACCAGCGACAGGGGAACAATTAAGTTTTGACGGATTCCAAATATTTGCCACGGTAAAAATCGGACCAGTAAAAGCAAAAGGAACAGTGGACACATGAGCGTCACGGAGTGTGATCAGCAAGAGAAGATACAACGAATTGAGAAAATATGGAAAATGGAGGAAGGAAAGGACAGAAATAACATTAGCGAACGGATCAAAGCAAAGATCGGATGGAGACTTTACTACCAACATACAGTTCGCAGGAGAAGAATTCGAGTTGGATTTCCTCATCTTAAACCAGGTGACAGGAGGAATATTATTAGGAATAGACTTTCTGGCCAAAACACGCACAAGAATCCAATGCGGCAATCTGGAATTAGATATCACCGAGGCAGAGACAACTCAAGGCGAAATAGAACCCGAACAGAGCACAGACGATACGGAACCGACGGAGGAGGAAATCAGCAAATTTCTGGAACAACAAAGGCAAGTATTCGAGGGAATGAAGGGAACTAGTAATATCACGACACATAAAATTTACATGAAGGACGACAGACCGGTGAAACAACGATACTACCCACGGAACCCGAAACAACAAGCGATAATAAATGAACAAGTGGATGAATTGCTAGCACTAGGGTTGATTGAACCATCACACAGTCCATACAGCGCGCCAGTAGTATTGGTAAAAAAGAAGAACAACGAGTGGAGAATGTGTGTGGACTATCGGCTGTTGAACGAAAGAACGGAAAAAGACGCCTACCCGGTACCAAGGATGGACTTTATATTAAACCAGCTAAGAGAAGCAAAGTTCATAAGCACGCTAGACCTGAAATCGGGGTATTGGCAGATACCAATGGAAGGTCTTAGTCGACAATACACAGCGTTCACAGTACCGGGACGAGGCTTGTTCCAGTGGAAGGTCATGCCGTTCGGACTCACGACAGCACCAGCCACATTCCAGAGAGCTCTAGACACGGTCATAGGCCCAGAGATGGAGCCATTCGCGTTCGCATACCTGGACGATATCGTGGTAATCGGAAGAAACAAAAAAGAACACTTGGAGAAATTAAGAGAGGTTTTCAGAAGGTTGCAAGCGGCAAACCTAAAGATAAATGCAGAAAAGTGTCATTTCTTCCAAACCGAGCTAAAATACTTGGGACACATTGTAACCGACAGAGGCATCAGGACGGACCCGGAGAAAGTGGCAGCCATTCGAGAATTACCAACCCCAAAAGGCACTAAGGAAGTACACAGCTTTTTAGGGATGGCATCATGGTACAGGAAATTCATCCCAGGGTTCACGGAGAAAGCAAGCGCCCTACAAGAACTGGTGAAGAAAGGAAAAAAATTCGAATGGCGGACAGAACATCAAGAGGCGTTCGAGAAGATTAAAGAAAGTTTAACAATCGCACCAGTACTAGCATGCCCAGACTTCACCAAACAATTTAAACTACAAACGGACGCAAGCGAGCTGGGGATAGGAGCAGTATTAACCCAGGAAGACGCCGAGGGGGAACATGTCATCTCATACGCAAGCCGAAAGCTGAGCAAGGAAGAGCAAAACTATAGCTCCACAGAAAAAGAGTGCCTGGCAATCTACTGGAGCATCAACAAATACAAAATGTATCTGGAAGGATACCGATTTGTAGTGGTGACGGATCACCTAGCGTTGAAATGGCTAAACTCCATAGAAAGCCCTTCAGGGAGGGTAGCCAGATGGGCGCTCGGACTACAACCGTTCCAATTCGTGATTAGATACCGAAAAGGAAAATTGAACGCAGTAGCAGACGCATTGTCCAGGGCCCCACCAGTAGAAATAAAGGCCGCGAATTGTCAGGGCGACTGGTTGAAGGAGGCATACGAGGAGGCGCAGAAAGACCCGAGCATCACAGAATTCAGAATAGAAGGAGAAAGATGCGGGAGAGAAAGGGATAGACAACCATGGAAGCTGTGCATTTCACAAAGCGAGATTCAAACGGTGCTTAAAGAAAACCACTGCAACACAACAGCGGGGCACATGGGGTTATTAAAAACACAGAGGAAGATTATGCAACGATATTTTTGGCCCGGAATGCGGAAGGACATTGTCAAATTCGTAAAGGCGTGCGAGAGCTGCCAGCGATACAAATTGTGTCAACAAAAAACCGCATGCGCACGAAGCATGGAAACACCACACTAATAGTGATAGTGGATAGATTTTCTAAATGGACTGAACTCGCGGCAATAAGGAGCGCAACGGCAGAGGCATTCCTGAAAATATTTCGTGAACGGATAATCGCCAGAGTGGGTGCGCCAAAAACACTGATATCAGACAATGGGGTCCAGTTTACGGGAGGAAAAACTAAGGCCGCCATGGAACAGTGGGGCATACAGCAACAATTCACGGCGCCATATACACCACAACAGAACCCAACAGAATGAACAAACCGAACCATAAAAACCATGATATCACAAATGGCAGGGGAGGAACAAACTAGGTGGGACGAGAATCTGCCGGAGCTAATGCTAGCATACAACAGCAGCACATCCGAATCAACGGGATTCAGCTCAGCCCAAATACTGTATGGGAGAGAACTTCGACTGCCGGGAGCACTGTTCGACAAGGTCACCAAAGGGTCAGGATTAGCGACAGAAACAGTAGCAGCAAGGTGGAAGAGACTACAAGGCATCAGAAGCGAAGCGATCGAGAACATGGAAGGAGCAGCAGAGATACAAAAACACCATTACGACCTACGTAAAAGAGAGTGGAAGCCAAGTGTGGGACAGCTCGTCTGGTGCAAAACACACTACCTATCCAACGCAGCGGAAAAATTCAACGCTAAATTAGCACCGAAATATGACGGGCCGTGGGTAGTAGACAAATTTTGTTCATCGGTGATAGTTATATTAAAAAATTGTAAATCGAAGAAAGCAAAACGCGCATACATCGGAGATGTAAAAATGTATATTGACACTAACCATGAACTAACAAACCGGGATAAGAAAGAAACAAAAAGTAACTCAAACGATGTGTTATTAATTTCAGAAAACAACAAAATGAACAAATTCGACGCCACAAAGAAGAAGTTCCGGGAGAGCAGCACACGGCTGCAGCAAGAAAGGCGAACGGCGAGGTTGATACCGGCGAGACCAGCAGGGGCGGGCATACGGGTCAGGACAGCACATACTCGCCTCAGACCACCAATGTGCAGGCTAGCTCTGGCACAAAGAGAAGGGCAGTCACGACCAGAGGAGCGACAGACAGCCCAACCGCCAGCAAGAACAGCCGTGACGACCAATAGAGGCGGACGGACCCGGATCGCCCATGTTCCTCGCAGCTCTCTGGAGGCAGTGACCGACGGAAGTATCCAGGAAGAACGGGCAAGGACACCGTCGCCAGACCGGGACATCCTGGAGCTACACCCGATGGACATGGATACACAAGCGGCGGATGCACAGGCAGAGGAAGCAACACCAGGCCAGGAGACAGAGGCACGCCCAGACGCACAGGCGCCACGAGTGGAGTGTTTCACAAACGATATGGGGTGGATCGTACCCAGAGATGCGACGATGTCAGCCAGGGCGGTCAATGAAATCAAAGAGAGATGGAACAGGAGGAGAAAGGGGAAACAGCAGAGTATCCTAGTGAAGGACGACCAGAAGACGTGGAAGGCCATCTTTGGAAGGGGAAGCCGCATCACGATAAGACACTTCGTGCCTTCGCAAGAGGGGGGAAGTGTGACGCTCAGGAGCGCACAAAGTAGATATAATAACATAAGCTATAGATAGTCGTTAAGTAGGCAAGAAGCCGAAATAGTTATAAGTTCAATACTAAAAGGCAAGAAGCCGAAATAATTATAAGTTCAAAGGCAAGAAGCCGAAATAAATTTAAGTTGAATGAAAATATTCAAATTTAAATATCCGGGCGGGCGCGCCAAACAAAGGAAACGGTCACACTGACCAATAGCCACCACAAGCCACACGCGGTATGGCCATGGCTATAGGATTATGAAACTACAGTCACACTGGCCAGGGCCGGGAGGATATAAAAAGGGCGCCGGGGCCCAGACAGATCACTCTGCGGCCGACGGCGATCGGAGAAGGTAAGGCTTACCCTTTGGCGTGAGCTAACTTCTCTGGGAGTTAACTGCGGAGTCTTTTTCGGGATAGGGTCTAGTACCCCGTCCACCCCAATACATTGTAGTTAGTTGTTTCCCCCCCCTTTCCCTTCTTCCCAACACCCTAAGGACCGGCCGTCATCAGTGATAACCGACCTTTGGGATCCCACACCCCAAAACCGACCGTCATTAGTGACACCCGATCTTCTGGGGACTCCACCACTCGGTCCTCCGAGGCGCTCCTCGGCCGTCTGCCGAACCGATCACACCTGGTTCTCACCCGGGTTGCGTCGGTCCGCAACGCGCCCTGACCACCACTCGGTTCTCCGAGGCCCACCGGCCCTGCGTGCCCGGAACTAGGACCGATCAGATCGGTAAGGCCGACCCTTCGTGGTCGCCACCCTTCTCATTCCCTGGTAGACCTAAGCGGCCTCCACCCTCTTCTCGAAACTGGTAGCCCCAGCGACTCCACCCTCTTCTCGGAACTGGTAGACCCAAGCGGCCTCCAAACTGTCTTATCTTCCTAGACATAAGCATAGCCAAGAGGGACATGGCTCTTTCTTTCTCATCCACAGGGTACCCGCCGCCCCCGCCGCCGACGCCGCCGCCACCAGGACGACGACACCCAACGACGACGCCGAACGACGACACAGAAAACCCCAGCAACCTACGGGCGGACGAGCCCCTGCAGCACGAACTGTATATATATATCTATATATCCTATGTAACGAATAATTCTTAATAAACGCATACCGATTCGATTTCACTGAACCCGCTTACGTGTCATACTCTGGGAACCGGGTCGACCTCTTACAGCAACCACTCCTGACATAAATAAATGTTGGAACGAGCCCCTGGACACCGTTGAACTACCTCAGCAAAGCAGGATCGTTACAAGTGTTTGCCCGAATTTACGGGAGCACCGGAGACATACGTCTCCTGGCGACAGGCGGCCGTAGCGGCGTATCATATTTTTAGACGATAGGATGGCAGCTCTCGCCACAACCAGGCAGTAATAATAATCAGGAGCAAGGTTAGGGGACCCGACGACGCGGTACTGTCGTCATTCGGAACAGTACTCAATTTCGATGCGATCATAAGTCGCCTAGATTTTACATATAGCGATAAACGCCCAATGCATGTCATAGAGCAGGAGATGGGCACCCTCAGGCAGGGAAATCTTTCACTGTGCAATATTATGACGAGGTGGAGAAAAAACTGACCCTCCTCACAAACAAGGCCACCATGTCGCACGACGCTTCGGCGGCCGAAGTCCTGTGCGAAAAATTCCGGGATGATGCCCTTCGAGATTCATCTCGGGATTGAAACGCAGCCTCACAGATGTTCTCTTCTCGGCGAAGCCAAAGGACATGCCAACAGCACTTGCTTTGGCTCAGGAGGTGGAGGCAAATCACGAGAGGTACTCCTTCGCGGCCTCATTTGCAAGAAGCCAGGAGGATAGGGATAAAAAACAATATCCAAAGGCGCAAGAGCGTCAACAAACCCCTCCTCAGAATAGTTTCCAAACAGGTGCTGCCAAAAATCCCTATTTCACAAAGCAGCACAAAGCTCAAGTTCACTCTGCTCCACGCATTGACAGACTTCGTGAAAATAAATCTGAGCCCATGGATATTGACCCTTCAATGTCCAAAATGCACAAGCCTCCTCAGGCACCGGCTTACCAAAACAGGAAGCCGGCCGTGTTCGATCGTTCAGGCCCCATTAAAAGGCAGAGAGTTAACCACGTCGCGCAGAGCGCGGGCGAAACTGAAGAAAAATACACCGCCACAGTTTCCAGCGCAGCGGCCAAAATCTATAATGACGCCATCTCAGAGTATGACTCTGATATAATACATTTTTAGGGGAAGATCCCTGCTGCCCGTCATCAGACAAACATGAGATTCCTTATCGACACGGGCGCATCGAAAAATTTCATCCAACCTCACAAAGGATTGAAAGGCGTTCGCCCAGTAGACTCCCCATTTACCATTCATTCATTTCATGGGGGTACAACTATCACGAATAAATGCTTCGTCTCAATAGTCAATCTTAAGGCTACCTTTTTCATACTACCAGAGTTGACTACCTTTGATGGAATAATCGGCCTCGACCTATTAAAACAGGCAGGAGCGTCACTCTGCCTAGCTTCCGGCCACCTAAAATGGGGCACTGAAGTAGAGCAGACTGATTTCCATACCGATGTAAACTTCACCAACGTGGATTGCTCAGATGCACCGCCATTGGCAAAAAACGCGTTCTTAGAAATGCTAAAGACCAGGGAAAAGGCTTTTGCAGACCCTAATGAGGCTTTACCTTACAACACGTCGGTGGTAGATACCATCAGAACGGTTAGTGAGGAGCCCATATACGCGAAGTTATATGTTATGTACTCGTACCTCATGGGAGCAGCGGATTCGTCAACAAAGAGATTGAGGATCTGCTTAAAAATGGGATAATTCAGAAGTCGGTATCCCCTTACAACAATCCGATATGGGTTGTGGATAAAAAAGGGACCGATGAGCTTGGAAACCGAAAAATGGGACTAGTTATTGACTTTCGCAAATTAAACGAAAGAACCGTGTCCGACAAATATCCCATGCCAAATATAAACATGATATTAGGCAACCTAGCTAATGCTAAATATATCTCAACGCTGGACCTCAAGTCTGGCTATCACCAAATCATACTCGCGGAACGCGACAGAGAAAAAACTTCTTTCTCAGTAAATGGGGGGAAATATGAATTCCGCAGATTACCGTTTGGCCTCGAAAATGCAGGCAGCATTTTTCAGAGGGCCATCGACGACATCCTACGGGAACAGTTCGGCAAGTTCTGCTATGTTTACGTTGACGACGTAATCATTTTTTCAAAAGTTGAAAACTCTCACATCAAGCAGAGCCTGTACGATGCGAACATGAGAGTATCGGGAGAAAAATCTACCTTTTTTTTAGAAAAGTGTAAGCTTCCTTGGGTTTATAGTCACTTGTAACGGTGCCACAACAGACCCAGAAAAGGTAAAGGCTATAAAAGAATTTCCGGAACCCAAAAGTGTTTTTGAGGTACGATCATTTCTAGGCCTAGCCAGCTATTATCGATGTTTCATTAAGGACTTTGCAGCAATAGCGAAGCCTATATCAGACATCTTGAAGGGGGAAAACGGAACAGTTAGTAGACACAGGTCACGAAACATTCCGGTTTAGTTTTCTGAGGCGCAACAACACGCGTTCCAGAAACTACGAAATATCTTGGCGTCCGACGACGTGATGCTGAGATACCCCGACTACAAAAAGGCGTTTGATCTAACGACAGATGCCTATGGCATTGGCGCAGTATTGTCCCAAGAGGGTCGGCCAATAACAATGATCTCAAGGACATTGAAAGACAGGGAGGTCAACTACGCCACAAACGAGAGGGAACTCTTAGCCATAATTTGGGCACTGGCCAAGCTGCGAAACTATTAATATGCAGTAAAAGATATAAGCATCTATACTGACCACCAGCCATTAACATTCGCAGTACCGGAATCCAATCCGAATGCGAAAACCAAACGATTGAAAGCTCGCATCGACGAGTCCGGCGCTAAAATGTTTTATAAGACCGGCAAGGAGAATCTCGTCGCGGATGCCCTCTCCAGACAGCAACTTAACGTTGTGGAGGCGGAAGAAGCTTATACGTGTGCGGCCACTATCCACAGTGAAGTCTCGCTCACACACACCATCGAAGCAACGGAGAAGCCGTCGAATTGCTTTCAGAACCAGATAACTCTGGAGGAAGCACCCTTTCCGTCTAAACGCAGCTTCGTGCTCTTTGGAAATAAGAGACGGCACAACATTGACTTCACGTGCATGGAGTCTCTGCTTGAGGAACTCGCGGACACCATATTCCCCAAGGGCGTAAATGCCATACATTGCGATCTGCATACGCTAGCAATGATACAGGATAAATTGGTCCGGCAATTCCCAGCCACCAAATTCTGGCATTGCAAAAACCGAGTGACAGACGTTTTTGCAATTGCGGAGAGACGGGAAATCATTACTGCCGAGCACAATAGGGCACACAGATCGGCACAGGAGAATGTCAAGCAGGTGCTCTCCGAATATTATTTTCCTAAAATGACTAAATTAGCCAACGAAGTTGTCCAAAAGTGCAAGATCTGCGCGAGGGCCAAATATGATAGGCACCCCAAAAAACAGGAAATCGGCGAGTCACCAATCCCGTTCCATGCAGGGGAGATGTTACACATTGATATCTTTTCAACGGACAAGAAATACTTCCTGACGTGCATCGACATGTTCTCAAAGTTCGCAGTCGTGCAACCCATTCCCTCTAGAACAAATGAGCACCTGAAACCAGCACTGTTGCAGCTAATGAACTATTTTCCAAAAGCCAAAACAATCTATTGCGACAATGAACCTTCATTGAATTCTCATACGATCTCAACCATGCTGATTAACCACTTTGGGGTTGGCATCGCAAATGCACCACCCTTACACAGTGTATCTAACGGACAGGTTGAACGCTTACACAGCACCCTGCTAGAGCTCGCTAGATGCATTAAGATTGACAAAGGCATAACTGATACCATAGAGTTGATTTTAATAGCCACTGCCAAGTACAACAGATCAATTCACTCGGTTATTAACAAAAAACCAGCTGATGTTGTACAGACGAACTCGGAGGACTTACAGATGAAAATCCGAGAAAAAATAAAAAGCGCCCAGGACGCGGTAAGAAGCCGGGAGAACACATCCCGGCAGAATAGGGTCTTCGAGGTTGGTGAAAAGGTATTGGTAAAATCCAACAGAGGGCTAGGAAATAAACTTACACCCTTGTGTGAGGAGAGAGCCGTAAAAGCGGACCTGGGGACCACGGTCCTCATTAAGGGGAGGGTGCTCCACAAGGACAATCTTAAATGATACAACCAACCATGTCCTTCTTTATTAATTTTTATTACGCCTTTAAACCATTTTGCATAAATTCTTACTAGCTATAAGTTTCATTGCCACCGGCATCCTTCTTAGTTTAAACTTATTTCATTGGTGGTGGGATACCTCTCTATGAAAAAAAAAATAGCTAAAGTTCAATTCCACAGGTTCGGACTCATATTTTATCTCCTCCTATCCTTGGCGTCGGCTCACATAACTGATTATTCGCAGGCCAGGTATATTCCCGTTATTGACGGCCAAATACTAGTGTGGGAGGAGTTCGCGTTCGTCACTCATACAGCGAACCTCTCGGAATATGCGCGCGAATTATAGTCCAAGGCCGGATCTGGCTGGTGTAGATTAGAGGTCGGATCTGGCTGGTGTAATTAGAGGTCGGATCTGGCTGGTGTAGGCTGTCGAGTTAGGAGGTTTCGGGAATGAAAGACTTATACTTCCAAGTGTCGCTCTAAGACTGATTTTTATTTCTGGTTTCAAGTACAATGAGAGCTTCGTTTGCGGGTGGGGTACATATGTTGAGTTTGCGAAATCTCCTTTCGGCCGGATGCCCGAGACCCAGTTGTTTACACGATCCGGCATCCAGAAACCGCTGCGTTGGCGATCCTATGTCCGGGTTGAACGGCATCGCGGTAACTCCTCCCCCCTTAGCTTGGAACGATGGCCATAAAGAAGGTATGGCGGGAGTGACAATGGGGTCCGCAGGGGTAGGGGAAAAGATTATCTCCTTCCTTTTAAAGGTCCAAGCCACAGTTGTAATCAGGATTGACGATGCCACTAGTATGTATATGATTGACAGGTGAGTAGTGGCACGTTGTAACTTTAATGTTAAATATGAGTGTTTTATTAATAGTAGTGGATTCTAATGAATTAATTCGTGTTCCAACTGAACTTCTACTTTCTGATCTGCTAGTAAAATTTTTAATTTTTCCATTTCCATAGAATTTAATAAGTATTTCGGGACTATTTTTAATTTGGCAAATAGTAGGCTTTCTGCTATATTATTTAAGTGATTGTAAAGTAAATCTATGTTGAAATTAATCCTGTCTATATATTGGATAAGTTGAATGTTTTTCTGTTCCTCATCTATTTGTTTAAAGATTTTATTCTGGTATGAATTTACAAAATTGCCTATAAGCTCTTGCTCCCTGTTAATGTGGTTAGTTATTTCCTCAAATCTTATACGTGTTTCGTTTTGGAAAATAAGGTTCGTTTCGGAATTACTGCGTAAGGCCTCTAAGTCTTTGTTTATTTTTGCCTCGTCATAGGCGTCCATATTTCCTGAAACTATTTTAACTATGTGGCCTAATCCATTAATTAATCCTCTCCTGGGCCTATTACCCCCATTGTTGGGAAGCAAGGAATTTAGTCTTTGTTGAACTTGAGATAATTTTTGATGTAAAGTGAGTTTCAAATCTTCAAAACCCTGTTCGTCGGGTAGGTTTCCTATCACCTCCTGTATTTTAGCTGCCGATTCCTCATAATTTTTTAGGTGAATTACATGTTTAAATATTTTAAATGATTTTACCACTCTCGCTGTACCCAGGTTGATTTTTAAAAGGGGTTGGTTTTTATCCAACATTTCGCTAACGAGCCGTTGAGTTGTTCCCAAGGTCAATCTGTAAAATAACATTGGGAGTATGATTAACCAAGTTTCGCAAGTATGCTTATCTGTCATTTGGCTGTATTACAGCTCTCCTAACTTTTTGCTTGTGTAGTTTTTGTTTCCTTATTGTTCGTAATGTTACTCCGCTGTCCAGTAAAACCTTGTGCTTACTAAAACGAGGTGTGATTTTATTTCTCCTATTTTCCTTGCGAAAAATAGAAGTTCCAACCGGTAAGTCAGGGGGGGATGTCCTGTTCTCGTTTAAGCGATCTATTCGTCTTTTCGTTGCGTCCGTCATGTGTTTCTTTAAGGTCGGGTATAGTTCAGTTTGGAATTCGTTAAGTTTTTTGTATGTAATCGTGTTCACTGTCAAATTTGACTGTTTTTTCAAAAATGTGAGTGCGGCCACTAAAAAGTTCGAATGGAGTTACATTTGTACTAGAGTGGATCGCATTGTTGTAGGTTATTATGGTTTCGGAAAGTACCTCATCGTGTTCAATGGTTAATTTTTATTCTTTTCTCTTACTCAAAAAGATTCTATAGATCTCTGTTAGAGTGGAATGTAAACGTTCTACTACAGAGTTACTACTGGACTGTTGAATGGAAATAATATGAAGTTCTATTTCGTATTGTGCCAAGAAGTCTTTGAAAATAGCACCAGAGAACTCGGCCCCCTGATCAAGTATTATTTTTTTGGGTATTCCAAACTGGCAAAAGAAGGTTTTAAAGGCTTTATTAACAAGAATTGAGTTTCTGTTGGTTAACTGGTAGGCTTGAGCGAATTTGGAGAATTTATCAATAATTGTTAAGCTATAATTATTATTGATAGTATATATGTCCGTGTGTATTATTTCTAGGGGCCTGTTCGGTATTTCTGGTAAAACAAATGGTGGTTTTTGTGGACACCTATCGTACTTAAGTGTAAGGCAGGTTTCGCAATCCCGGATTGCTTGTGAGATTAGAGATTTTAGTTGGGGTACGTAAATTTCCCTTTTCAGATGCTGGTACATCTCTTCCACACCTCTATGATTGTTGTTAGAATGATGAGTTTTTATTAGGCAGTTAATTTCGTTCGGGTCGATAGGCTCGTGTAAGAGAATGAGACATCTGTAAATCTTATACAAACCGGAGTCTGCGAAATATTTGGTGTAAGCATTTTGAATTATATCGAAAATTTCGTCGGGTGAGTGAACTGCCAAGGTCTTGTTTGGTGTTAAAATTTGTTTTAAAATATCTGTGATTCCTTCTAAGGTATTAGATGGTTCCGTTATACGTGTCCGTGTTTTATTTTTAGATTGGCTTGGCGTAATCTCTGAAATACAGAGTTTATGTCCATTAAGTGTTTTTGGAGGGAGGCAGAGAACATAATGATGTCGTCAAGATAGACTAAGCAGATGTCTCCTATTAATTCGCCTAGTACATTATCCATTACTCTTTAGAAGGTAGCTGGGGCGTTTTTCAGTCCGAAGGGCATTCTCGTGAATTCGTAATGTCCGTTTTCCACCGAGAAGGCTGTTTTGGCCATGTCCCTGGGGTCCATCTGGATTTGATGAAACCCGCTAGCCAAATCTAAAGTTGAAAAATATTTGGCCCTACCGATGTTGTCGTTAATATTGGGGATCGGGTACCTGTCGGAGATGGTTTTTTCGTTCAGTTTCCTGAAATCTATAACCAATCTCCACTTCTTTTATTCGGGGGAGTCAGATTTTTTTGGAACTACCCACACGGGGGCACCCCAAGGGGAGTGACTTTTTTTTATAATATTTTGTTCAAGCATTTTGGATATTTGTTTTCGGACCTCCTCCTTATGTATATATGGATATTCGTACGTTTTGACATGTATTGGTATGTTGTCGGTGGTCGGGATAGGGTGCTTGACCGTGTTGGAAAATGTGAGAGATATCGCGTCATCATAGAAAAGATCTTGAAATTTTTTGCAAATTTTAACCAGCCCTTGTTTTTCCTCGTCCGTTAGATGGTCCATTAAAATTTGTTTGCTAAGATTGCCCCTTATTTGTTGGTAGCTTGGGTTGAGTGTTACCCCGTTTATTTGGTCGTAACATTCTTTGTAATACCTTCAATGGTTGGTCGAGGCATAGGATCTGTCCAGTCCCGGAATTGTTAGTTATTTCGAAGAAGCTATGGTCGTCTGAGGCTGTGTAAAGTCCCCCGGAAACAGAAAGGTTGCTGTCTACCTCTAATGAATTACAGAGAAAGTCACCTTCCATTAGATTTACTGGTAGTTTGATAATGGTTTTACTTTGGGGCTGGATAAAAAGTTCGTCTGTTCCTCTATTAACTTCTGTAATAATGTTGATTGTGGTGAATGGGGTTTCGATTTTAAGTTCCTCAATATTAATCTTTACTTTCCGGTCTGTTAGGAAATCCATTCCAAGAAGACCATGAAAGTATGGGTGGAATTTGAAAAGTAGTAACTGAATTTCTCCATGTTCTTTAAATTCTATTGGTATGGGTAGTACAGCCCTTAAGGTTAGCGAATAACTTTCCAGTACTGTTGTGATTCGGACATCATTTTCTAATTTTTGTATGTCATCTTGCGGGATAAGACTTGGGTCTACAAAAGAATAAGTGGAACCGGTGTCGATGAGGAATTTTAGTGGTTTTGGGGAATAGGATAGAGTGATAACTATATAGGGAAGAGATAGACCGTGCGTTTTTTTGTTTATGTAACCGACTTGTCGGTCGAGGCTTCTTGATGAAAATTTGAGCTGTCGTCAATGTTGTTAAAATTGGGAGCAGGCCTGCGTGAGGTACTGCTACGATTTTGATCAGTATTATTTCCTCCCATTCTATTGTCGTTGTTCTGCCTGTTGTTATTGAAACGATGCTGGCTTTGGTTGGGGCCTTGGCGGAACGGGTTTCCCGAGGAATAGGAATTTCCACGATAATCTTGCCCGTAATTATTGGAAGAGTAGTTATTTCCACCAACGGAGTTGTTCTGGTACGAACCCCTCTGATAGGGTCTATTGCGGTCTGAGTTGAATCTATTGTTTTGTAGTTTGTTTTGTTTTTGATAAATGAAGTTCTGCTTAGCTTGGCACCACTCGTAAGCCGCCTCGATCGTTGTCGGATTCCGGGCTCGGATGACCGTTCTGAGTGGGTCTCGTAGCCCGACGAGGAAGGCGTTAAGGCAAATTCCATCATAAAGAGCCGATGAGTATTGTTTCTGTCTTTTTGCAGGCATACATACGCTTCAGATTTTCCCTGATACTGTCCCATTCTAGCTTGGTGTCCAAGATATTCAAGGTCTCGTCCGCTTTTCCTATAATTTTGTTTCTCAAGGTTCTTAGTAGTAATTGTCCGTACGGGGTCTGGTCCGTTCCCCTTATTAGAATAATAATTTCCCCAACGCTTACAATAAATTTCTGGAGGGTACCTGGGGTCCCTTCGAAAGTAGGCAATTGTTTGACGAAGGCTAATATATCGGTTGGGTTAAGAGTGGTACTTAGGGTTGTGGTTGATGAAGTGTTTAGAATGGTACTAGCATTTCCTATATTGTTAGTGGCACTATCAGTGGGGCTAGTGGTCCTAGAGCCCGATGCGTTTCCCGAATCCATGATTATAATTTCTTCTTCCCTAATATTGGGTAGACTAGTACTATTCCTGAGACCTAGTCTAGTACTAGTTTTCTCTACTATTGTTTTCCTTGACATTAGGTGGGGAAAATACGTATTTGCGTAATTAAAGATTTAGGAGATATATATGTGAATTTTGGAATTATATGTTTTGGTAGATATTATGTGCTTTAAAAGGAGAGGTGTAAAATTATAAATTCTGTGAAAAAGGAAAAAAAATTACCTATTATTTTCTCGTGTAGCTAACTTAATAAGAAAACGTTTGTGTAAATGTCGTATGTGTAATTAAAAAAATAAATATATATATTTTTTCTTGTATATAGGTAATTTTACGTGTAAATATATATACGGGTGTATGGCTTAGTCTATGCTAATCGTTACGGAAATTTGTGTCGTTGTATTACGCTGAGAATCTGTAAAACTGACATAATTAGTGTGTGTGTGTATTTTTTTTTTTTTGTGGTGACCATGGGGCAAAGTAATTATTCAATCCGTTGGTGAGGCAATGATTACTAAGATTACTGTGTGCTTCTTTTGCAAATTGTTATTTGATTTTACTCTTAAATTATAGTTGAAATGCCAACAATGTAAGTAGTTTAGGGCTTTTTTTCCTTTCAACGATTTCATCGACGAGTTTGTATTCTTTTCTGCAGCATTGTAGCTGTTTATTTTTTTTTTTTATCTTTTGATGATGTGGGTGTGGAAATCAAATTTTCAGTGTACGTTTTACTTGGAGTATTTTAGGTTGTACATATCTGTAGAAATGCGCGATGCATTTTGTGCCGATCAGCATTTGATGGTCACAATTGATACAGATATATAATAAAAATTTGTATAAAAATCTTTATTTATATTTCTTTTAAGCATGTCGTTTTATATAACTATAATAATGCGCGATGCATTTTGTGCCGATCAGCGATTGATGGTCACAATTGATATAGATATATAATAAAAATGTGTATAAAAATCTCTATTTACGCTTCTTTTAAACATGTCGTTTTATATATCTATAATAATGCGCGATGCATTTTGTGCCGATCAGCGATTGATGGTCACAATTGGTATAGTTATATAATAAAAATTTGTCGTGTGTAAAATTTTATTTATATATATTTTTTCTTTTAACATGTCGTTTTATATATCTATAACAATGCGCGATGCATTTTGTGCCGATCAGCGATTGATGGTCACAATTCGTATAGATACATAGTTTGATTTAGATGGCCACATTTAGATAGATTGAGATAACCACATTTAATGTACAGTGTATACTGTGCTGGTCAACAATTGATAAACACCAAATGGGTATTTGTTATAAATTTTTGTTAACCGTCACTAACTCGTTGACTCAGATCGTTGAGAAAAATTTTGTACAAATATATATATTTTCTTTATTATCCACATTTCTTTGTGGGCACACAAAAATGTTTGCACTTTCATTTCCACTGGTATATTTTATTTTACTTTGCCCCTTGGCTTACCCGAATTATTACATAGTAACTACTATATGATCTCGCTGAATTTCATCCTTGGTTCTTTTAAAAACCGGCTGCGCCAATTATAGTCGAAGGCCGGATCTGGCTGGTTTAGATTAGAGGTCGGATCTGGCTGGTGTAATTAGAGGTCGGATCTGGCTGGTGTAGGCTGTCGAGTTAGGAGGTTTCGGGAATGAAAGACTTATACTTCCAAGTGTCGCTCTAAGACTGATTTTTATTTCTGGTTTCAAGTACAATGAGAGCTTCGTTTGCGGGTGGGGTACATATGTTGAGTTTGCGAAATCTCCTAGGTCAGCGGTTTCGGCCGGATGCCCGAGACCCAGTTGATTACACGATCCGGCATCCAGAAACCGCTGCGTTGGCGATCCTATGTCCGGGTTGAACTGCATCGTCGTTAGTGGGACAATGCCCGAGGGGGTTTGGGTGGAGGTGATGTCATCGGGAAGACATCAGCGGTAACTCGCGTAGTGGAGGAAACAGAAAATTTGATCAGCATGTTTCCACTGTCCCATATGAAGAAGCTTCTAAGCGTAGATACCGCCCACCTCCAGGACTTGTTGGAGTCACTGGGCATTCATCATCGAGTAGCTAGGAGTTTAGATTTCTTAGGATCAGTGCTAAAGGTCGTAGCAGGGTCACCTGACGCCGGCGATTTAGAAAAAAACAGATTTACCGAAATGAAGTTAGTTGAGTCAAGTAATAGGCAAATTCAAATAAACACTAAAATTCAAAATCAAATTAATCAGCTAATCTCTACCGTTAATCAAATTCTGAGATCTGACAAAAAATTTCAAGTACATACTGGATACTTATATGAGACGCAACTTGCTAGAAACAGAATGCTGATGATGGAATTACAGAATTTAATGCTTGCAATAACCCTTGCCAAAATTAATATTGTCAGTCCAAATATTTTAGACCACGAAGACTTAAAATCAGTTTGGCTTGAGGAACCCGCAAACACTCCCATAGGGGATCTTTTGTCCGTTTCGTCCGTGAAGATTCTACAGTCCGTTAACGTTTTACACTTCATCATAAAATTTCCTAAAATAAAATTAGCATGTAAAAAACCATTTTTCCAGTCGCCCATAGTGAGACAATGCTGCAGATCCTAGACAACATCATAACGGAGTGCGGCGGAGAAATTCACACCATTAAAACCTGCTCCATGTCACCGGGAGCCACATTCTGCCGTTTGGCGTCAGAGAGTTCATGCGCCAAAGAACTGCATGCAGGTGGGGTGGCGCATTGCCGAACACAACAGAGCGACCTACACCCAATCACATACGTGGATGAAGGGATCATAATCATCAACGACAGGTCAGCCAAGGTTCGTGAAAATTTAATACTATTTTGTATTAATAACGCGAAAACTTTGTGAACGCAGTAGTTCGATACGATTTTAATTGCGAAACTTTGTGAAAACTATGTCGAAAGCGCGACGAAAAGGAGTGGCTACGATGATGTTCGATTGATCACTAACAATTATATTTCAATAATTTCTCTTAGAACCTAATATATGCTACGGTGGCGAGAGACGGGGCGAATTCGCAAGAGCGAACAGACGAAAGCTTTATTGGCTCCCGCTCTCGCTCTTACCACGGATACGATACGTTGTGCTGAAGGGACCACAAAAATCAACGCCACAAATATTGAACGGGCGGAGAGCTCGAAGTCTATCTGCTGGCAAGTTTCCCATAATTTGCGTCAAAAGTTGCGGCTTACAGCGAAAGCAGCGCATGCACGACCGAACTGTTCGTCGGCAGACTTCTTGAGCATTAACTAGCCAGATTTTCTCGCGCAGACGACTTACGAGAGCTCGTGGGTCAGCGTGACAGTTCGTAACGTGCAGGTATGACACATAGGATCTGACGAACTTTGAGCTTTTAGACAGCAACAACGGGAATTTGGCTTCGTACGGGATAGGAGCATTCAATAACCGACCACCATCTCGTAGCAATGTCGAGGAGCACCAATCTAATTTATTTTCCTGAAGAAAAGGGTTTAACTTTTGAATATTCGTTGCTACCGGTTTATTCTTCCGAATTTTACTTATGTCGTCCCTGAACTCGTGAAATTGGACAACTTCGACAATTTTATCAAAAGCGAAATCCAGTTCTCTTGGCGAAATACTTTTTTCAAAGGGCTTCGACACCTTTCTGCACCTTTGAATAAAACGAAAAACCCACAGGAACACTCTTAGAAGCTTCAGGTGCGACGAAAAGGACTCTATTTTCTGAAGCACATAATTTGGCTCTGGGCTGACTACGAGAGCTATTGCCGATTTGCGTAGCTCCATCGACATTACATCAGCCGGCAGTTCGAAATGTTTATTTACAGGCCAATTATTTTCTGAGTCTAGCAAGAACGAAGGCCCACCGAACCAAATGGACGTTGTAAGCTCCTCTACGTCACATCCTCGGGACACTATATCTGCTGGGTTGACTTTCGTGGGAACGTGTCTCCAAATTGCTTTCTTCGACCACTCCTGAATTTCTGCAACCCGGTTCGAAACAAAAACCGACAACGACGAGGGATGGGTTTTAATCCAGTGTAAAGTGATCTCGGAGTCTGTCCACAGAAAAACATTCTCAATGGGAGAATTTAGCAATGGCCTGACACGATTATAGAGATCTGCTAAAAGGTGAGCTGCACATAGCTCAAGGCGAGGCAAAGTTTTCGTCTTGAGGGGAGCTACTTTCGATTTGGCGGTCAATAAAGATACTTTCAAACCTTCAGCAGTTTGAGTCCGAACGTAGATGCACGCTCCATACGCTCGCATGGAAGCGTCTGCGAAACCATGTATTTGAATCGGGACTTGTGGATCTGTGTTGACGAATCGCGATACCTTACCGACAAAATATTTCGTTTTGTCGCGCGAAGATCCAGGAAAGAGTCATCCAACCGGAATTGAAAGTAATCTTTAACCGGTAACCAAACCACGCCAAGGGTCTTGGTTACGTCTGAGTCTGCCATAAGTGGCATTACAGCGCTATCAGATGCGGATAACTCTGGGCAGTTTGAGAACCACTTTGCCAATTCAAAGCCTGCCTCTTGCAAGACCTGAGAGACTTCGTCTCGAAGGCTTTGCAGGTCCTCAACGCATCCGGCGCCAGTCAACAAATAGTCAACATAAAAATCATTCTAAATAACCTTTGCGGCTTTTGGATGAGTTGCTTGCGCCATCTCTTCTAGCCGCATTAAACACCGAATCGCCAAAAAGGGTGCTGGGGAAGTTCCATATGTAACGGTGTTCAACTCAAAGATTTTCAGGGACTCAGAAGGATCTCGTCTCCATACTATGAGCTGGAAGTTACGATCAGCTTCGTCCACCATCACTTGGCGATACATCTTTTTGACGTCGGCCGCAAGGGCAAACTTATGCAATCTAAACCGAAGCAGAGTCGAGTACAGCTCCTCTTGAATAGTTGGGCCTACCATCAAGATGTCATTCAACGCTACCTGCGTAGAAGTACGGCTCGATGCATCGAAAACTACTCTCAACTTAGTTGAAGTACTTTGTGGCCGTAAAACGCATTGGTGCGGAATGAAATAGTGCGGAGTATTCGGAATTTTGTCATTGGTGGAGGACATGTGGCCCAGTGAAACATATTCCTCCATGAATTCAATATACATCTTCTTCAGCGAAGGGTCCTTTGACAATTTCATTTCTAGCGAAAAAAAATCTACGTTTCGCAACTTCGTATGACGAACCAAGAATATTTGAGTCAGATTTAAACGGCAAACGAACCGAAAATCTTCTGGACGACAATCTTTGAGTATTTTTCTCAAAGTGTTGTTGACAGAGTTGTTGCTCAGGAGTATGGACTTTAGCCTTGGGCGGCAAGTCCTCCACAGACCAAAATTTCTGCAGGGTTGTGTCAATTGACTCCAACGCTTCCTCCTGGCAGCTGAGATGTACCATTTTTTCAGCGTTTTTATTATTTTCAGAGGCACATCTGCCTGACACTATCCAGCCGAGAACTGTCTTTTGTAGGTTGGGGAATTCAGGCCCCTGCTTTATCTGGCCAATAGATAAAAGTTCAAAGAATGTTTCAGCGCCGATAAGCATATCTATTTTTTGGGGCTTGAAGAAGAATGGATCTGCCAACTGAATATTTTCAGGCACCCTCCACCCGCTGGTGTTCACCGCTTGATCCGGATGATAACCAGAAATATTTTTCATAATCCAAAAATCGGACGACAATTGGCTGTTCCCTACTCGCGACTTCACAATCGTGTGTATTTTTTTTGTGGCTTGGGCATTAGTTCCACCAATGCCTCGCAAGCTCATGCACACGTCCTCTCTTGTAAGTTTGAGCCTCTGAGCGAGCTCGTCGGTTACAAAGTTTATTTGTGAATCAGAGTCGAGCAACGCTCAAGCTAATACAAACTTGCCGCTTTTTGTTTGGACGCTCACAACAGCAGTTGCAAGAATGACTCTATCCGATGCATTCGCATGCAAAACATGCGACGTGGATGGAGACTCCTGCATGAGCGTGGGCTGAGAAGGAGGTGGCAACGCGAGATTGTGCTATGGGTAGCAAAGTGTGATGTGAGGAATTGCACACTCTACATCTGTTCGATTTGCAGTTTTTAACAGTGTGACCCTTTCTTAAGCAGTTAATGCATAAGGGTGCTCTTTTAGCGAAATCGAATCTTTGCTGAACTGTCAGGGCTGCGAAGGAAGCGCAGTTTCCAATCTGATGTTCAGCTGAGTTGCAATACATGCATTGAACAGAGTCGTTCCTGGCAGCGACAAACGAAAAACTCCTATTTCCATTCTTCTTAGGGTTAGATTGGGTCTGCTGAACAGTTTTGGGCTTGGAAGCCTCTTCTGCTACCATGTGTTGGTATCGCCTGTTGAGGGCCGCCTCACATTCGCTCCAAAGTGGAAGCGAAGTATAATCTAACTTTTCTTCCCATTTTCTTTTAGTTCCTGCATCGACCTTGCTCATTACCTGATGTATTAAAATAGCATTAGTAATGCGTCTATCATCCCCAATAGACAGCAAGAAGTCATACAAGGCTGTGACCGTGTCGATGAGGGTTCTCAAGGCTGTAGCTGAAGGCTGGGAAATTTTTTGCAAATTAAAAAGTGTCGATATGTTGTCAAAAAAAAAAATAAGACAATCATTATCGTACACTCGCTTCAGGCTAGCAAGGGCTTTGGGATAATTTTCCGCAGTGACTTGAAAGGCCTTAACTGTTCCTAAAGCGTCTCCAGCTAAACACGAAATTAAATGATTGAATTTTTCAATATCGTGTAAAGTGTCATCTTTGTCAACGAAAGTTTCGAAAAGACTTATAAAATTTTTAAATTCGGAGTGTTTTCCGCTAAAAGTTGGGAGAGCAAAGCTCGGCAGACGGCATTGAGGCGGGCGATTTGCTGGCGGAGCGGATTTCTCGATATTATTTTTTTTGGAATTATTTAAAATTGAAATCAGCAATGACTTTGTCATTACGGCCCTCTCTTCCAACTCTTCGCGGTATACGTCTTTTGTATCTTTCACTTCTGTTCGGTTTTGCAAAAGTGAAGCATTTTCAATTTGCGTATTTAGAATTTCTAATCGACACTCAAGCTCGACCGGATTTACTGATAATTTAGCTTCTTTTAAGTGGCGATAAGTTCGGTTAATACTTTTCATGCAAACATCTCGTTGGTGTTTAAGCTCTTCGATATCCTTAGTTGCCATTGCGTTTATTTGTATTTATTTGGTTGGTATCGAAGAGGTGTTAAATATTTATTTTTATTAAATTATTTATTTGTTAAATAATATAATTAAAAATCAACGAGTAATATACCGATCGCACACGGTGTAAGGGAGCTAAGTGCCGAGAGAATTGAAGCGAAAAATATCTAAATAGGGTTTTTATATTTTTTATATAAACCCTGCGACAGTATATGCCGCACGCACGCACTGTAGGGGAGCTAACGCTCAAGCTCAAGCGTACCGAAAAAACGAACAAACGTTTAGGCAGACCGAAAATTGCACTGCTGCAGCGATCGAGAACGAAAACGACAAAAATAACTCGAAATAGCGGCAGCGGTGTCGGTGTGCGTGTGTATGTGTACGCGGCTAGCGGCTCTTCCTATGCAAATGCTAACGGAGAATGATACACTGACCGATAACTAAGGGCAACGACTATATAAGCCTGACGCCAAAATGCGCGCAAAATTATGAAAAGCGCGAAAAAATTGGAAAAGCGAGGGAAAATTCTGAAAAGCGCGGGAAATGTTCGAACAAACTGCGGCGAATGTTATTGCCGCTAATTTTCTGAGAGCTACACTTTTCACAATTTGCACTTTTTTCCAGCTATTTTTATTTATACCCTAAATTGGTGCTCACTACGACGAAAGTTGGGGGAATTAAGTTCGCACTAATTGGGTCGACGACGAGTATTTTATTGCTTGTTTTTTGGCCAAAGCGATTCACATATAATTCGATATATATGATGTTTATTGTAGAATTTTGGTTATTAGTACATGCAAATTTTTATTTCTTGGTTAGAATGCTCGCTATCTACCGATTTTTACACGAATGCAAAAAGTTGAAAGATGGGCCAAAACACAATTGACAAAACGCCACAGATTAACTTTCAACTTTTGGCACTCTATACCTGGATGGCCGACTTGATAATTGCAACTTCCTTTTTGACTTCCATTTGGCGGCAACAGCAAATTGAGGAATTAAATTTGCCGAAACGTCAGGCGCAACTTCAGGAACGGCAGAAAATTTCCAGCGACGAAATTATTGAATTTAATTTATTGGCCGAGCCGACACGAATAAATTGGTTTTTGTTGGTATTGTTTATAGTTTTTCACCAAAAAAAAAAAAATTAAAACTCGCGAACTCTACTGCTAATCACGTCGGGGTCACCATGAAAATTTAATACTATTTTGTATTAATAACGCGAAAATTTTGTGAACGCAGTAGTTCGAGACGATTTTAATTGCGAAACTTTGTGAAAACTATGTCGAAAGCGCGACGAAAAGGAGTGGATACGATGATGTTCGATTGATCACTAACAATTATATTTCAATAATTTTCTTAGAACCTAACTTATGCTACGGTGGCGAGAGACGGGGCGAATTCGCAAGAGCGAACAGACGAAAGCTTTATTGGCTCCCGCTCTCGCCCTACAACTAGTGATTTAAATACAAGCGCTGAGTGCGCAAACAATTCGGGTGGACAATGGGACAGAAGTCTGAATACATGGCACACACCTCATCACCTTCGACGAAAAGGCCGTGATAAACGAAACCCTCTTCATCAACCACGCTAACGCCCAGAAGAGAACTCCGGGGGCAGTAAGCTCCCCCCTACTAAACATTACTGATAACCAAGACGTTCTCAGCCTCCCGTACATTCACCTCTTGAGTGAACGAAACTTGGAGTTTATCAAGGAGTTCAGAAATGAGATCGATAACATCCAAATGCATCTCGCAGCAACTATTGCAGGAGCAATATGCTGCGCGCTCATCTGCATTGGCCTCACTTACCAGCGACTTAGTAGACCAAAAAATCCGCAATTCAAATAAGAGAAGTAATTGCAGAATTAGGATCGGCCGAGGGCGGCCTTAACTTAGAAGGGGGAGTAGTTAACTGCGGCCAGCCGAACCAAAGTCGTTGACCACAGTTTACGTAAACAACTTCGCTCCGGCCAAATTGCTGACCATGCAAGGAGCCGGATGCTCGTGCGCAAACGGCAAACACTGCATATTTGCGTGGCCGCTGCGAGCGTCTGTTAGCTTTAAGTCAATTCCTTAAGTTTAGTTTTGATTTGAATCCAATAAAGAGCACATCGCTCGTAAACCAAACTCCGGCAACCGCCGTTAACCAATTTATTATTTGAACACTGACTGAGTCTCTAGGCCAGTAGTGAACGGAGGGCAGTTACCTTTCCAGCGTAATCGTCATAACTCTTCAGTGGACGAAAGTTGACCGTCGGCCAACCGGCCACCTACCTACAGGAGATACAACGAATCACCATCCCCGTATCAACGTGGACCGGACGACCGTCCACCTACCTATAAGAGCTACGCAGAACCACCATCCTCATACCAAAGTAAATCGACCGAACCGGCGATCAACAAAGGGACTGCGAGGGACTAGCTGCAATAAACCTATAATAACTAATTTGTATACATGTGTGTGCTTAAAGAAGGAAGGAATACAGAATAGTTTGGGATATGTGAGGTAGCGAGAATACATTTTGCTTATACATAACACATCTCCTCCTTTAATTAAGAACTATTTATATACTTAGATTTTCTGAAGTCCTTTGGCTTAAAACAATCGACTTCCTGACGATACTGGTATGCCGGAAACACGTCGTGTAATTTATTTCAGCAGGACATCCATATTGCCACCGAGACATTTGCAAACTTGGACGACAAAAAAGAGAAGCTGATTGCGTTGTTATGACGGGTTTGCAATGGAGACCACCACAGTTTCTAAAAAGGGCAAGCATCCCTGTGCGAGTAATTTTATGTCAGAGATCCAGCAGTAATGCATTGTGGTACTGCGAGCAGAATTTGCAGCGTGCGCTCTAGGTTTCAGTCATTTTTATACAAAATATATTTTAAATTCAAAAGACATCAAAAATTGCGCCAACCTTGCTTATAGAAAACAGCTTTTGTAGTGGTGGCACAAAGAAAATATCGTTAAACATCGGTACTTTCCGGTATATTTACTAAAAACGTTCGGGGCGAATGGTTTTTAATCGCATTTAAAATCGCATTTATTTTAAATGCGGCATTTAGCCTTATGATATGTACCGATATTTTAAAAATCTTCGACATCCTAAATCGGCAAGTTACTCACACAAAACGCATTTAGCCTAATGTGCATTTATTTACACAGGGCAGGCTAATGCCGCATTTAAAATAAATGCGATTATTAAATGCGATTAAAAACCATTCGCCCCGAACGTTTTTAGGAAAAATACCGGAAAATACCGATGCTTAACGATATTTGGTTCGTGCCACCACTACAACAGATGTTTTCTATATACAAGGTTGGCGCAATTTTTGGTGTCCTTTGAATATAAAATCTGTTTTGTATAGAAATGAGTGAAACCTTGAGCGCACGCTGCAAATTCTGTTCGCAGTACCACTATGCATTACTGCAGGATCTCTTGCATAAAAACCTCCCACATATACGGGGATCCTTGCCCTTTTTAGAAACTGTGGTGGTTTCCATTGCAAACCCGTCATAACAGCACAATCAGCTTCTCTTCCTTGCCGTCCAATCTGGCAAATGCCTCGGTCGCATTATGTTCATTAATTTTAATTAATTTCTTTTGGATTTGCCAAAATTCAAAAGTATTCAAACCCAGTTCGTGCCACACAGATGCAGTTCGTGTCGGAGTAGCATTAGCTAAATGCCAATGCGCCAATTGAATCAGGCACATTTAAAAAGTTCACTAATGTGACAACGGAATCAGGCTATTAGAGTATGTATGACTACAATTAATCTATTGCGATCATGATTAAATGTGAACATTGCGCGAATTCAGCAGAACACTATGATTACTGATCATTTATGCATCAGAAGTCAGTGATCAAGTTTGTTCTGCTGATCGCTTATGATACTTTACGCATTAATCAATTAATTTTTGTTTGTTTTTTATTTTTGTTTTGTTAACGCCTTGATTTTTCTGTTTATTCTTATCAATTATTATACCAACGATATACGCTAGCAGACATGTATCATGTATCAAGATAAGATGGAAGAATTTTTGCATCATGATCAGTGATCATACGTGTTCAGCAGAACTATCGTAAGAAATCCATCACAGACCATTGATCCTGTTGTTCTGGTAAATACGCTCATTGAGATACGACTCATGATTGCCTAGGGAACTTATAGCCTCTTCCCACACTGTCCATTGGAAACAGTTGTGATTTTTGACAAATGTGAAGCTCCTATTCCGACAAAGCACATCCACCATAAATAAATGTAAGCAATAAAAGTTGAAATGGATTCAGCGAGACTAAAATGAATAATTTACCAATTATTTGGGAGTTGCACAACAGCAAAACCTTAGGTTGCAGGAGATTTTATTTACAGTTAATACAGAGGAGTTCAATGATGACGAATTATAATTATAAATTTAAAGAACATATTTGGGCATACCTGTTGCTTCGGTGCCTTCCATTTTTTAAAAGTTCAGATAATCATGTATACACTTATCCATAGCATAAAATAAAGTACAAAAAGAACAAATTCTTCTAAAAAAGTTTGTTAGAGTTTAAGACACCCTTCAAAAATTGTGCTCAAGCCACTGCACTTTGACGGATGGTGGCTCTGTAGGAACACCAGGATGGTGATCCACCCAAAATTCCAACCGTTTCGCTTAAATGGGCTTTGTCGGACTGGGCTATTAAGCAGCTGACAGTAGTTTCCAATAAATCGCAAACATATTGCGATACCATTTGTATTTAACCAAAAGAATTGCCAAACAGTTGAAGAGCCAAATTTTTTTTTTGGCTCTTAGAGTATTAAAGTTTTGCTTAATAAAATCTACTAATTTTGTTTACATTAAGAAAAAAAATTCTTCTCATAAAAAAATGCTAAACCAACATAAGGACATTTTAAATCTAGGAAGTTGTCTACCCTTAACCTTTCTGAATCAACTCTTCTCAAACGCTTGGAAAAATGCAAAACAAAAAAAAACAAATTCGCTCGGAGTTATTTCGCACTCTGAAAATTTTTCCGATTAGTTATTAAAAAACCTACGGTAATTTTGAATTTGTAAATTGTAACTTCATTATAGCTTCAATTTCGCTTTAACTTTTTTAAGGAAGGCCACAGACCAAGCTTTCCGCTGATTCGAAATCGCTGGCTATTGGGCTAGCGACAGTACATGTGATGACGATGAGCACCAAGAGCGTTTGCATAATAGACTACTAAATATAGCCGCAAAATTGAAAATTTTTCATTATTAATTTATAGCTTTTGAGTTATCCCAGCTATAGCACATGGTCCAAAAAAATCGTTTTCGAAGGTTACTAAGCAAAAAAAACCGCGACTTTTTTCAGTTCTGCCTGGTCATGCATTTTCTTCTAAAAGTAAGCATAACCATATAAAAAGTGTGTTAAAGTTAAAGGAAGAAGCATTTTTAATAAACATTTTTGTAAAAAAAATAACAAGGTCGCTAAAACCAACAACAATATCAAAAGGGGAATTATACGCCCAACACTTGTCGTATGTTGCAAATGCATATAAATTGCGAAAATTTTTCGAATTTGCATTCTAGCCTATATATCGGAAAGCATGTCGCTTTAAAGTAGGCAATGTATTTTACTTTTACACACTACAGAAGCTTTAACGACAAAAGACTGCATCTAAACTCAAAAACCAGAAGTGTATGGCAAACGTAAAAAATGGCAAATCTTCTGATCTAAGCCTAAGAGAAGTTTTCTCCATTCATTCGCTGTACCCAGAGATAGCAGACTGCGTTGACGTGCAGACGAAACTAGCGCTAGTCCTATCAGAATCCGGGGTTTGCTCCCTAGGGTGCTCGTGTGATTAAAGTTATCATAAAGTTGTGTTATAAAGATTTGTAACCAACTATGACCTCGAGTTTTCAACTTCGATTTATGTTTACATTATACATTTTTAAATAAATAATGACTTTTTAATAATTAAGTTTTAAAAATAATCTTAAAAAAATTAAAATAAAAATTTGTTTGAAACCAAATTCTAAAAATTGCGCAAGATATTAACAATTATCTTAAAAACAACGAAGTTATACAGGCCTGTTCCAGTTCTCACTCGGAAGTAAATTCGTTAACATTGGTGGATTTCCCTTTAACATAATCAAAGTTCCCTTGCTTGCTAGCAAATTTCCTAGGGAAATTACTATTTGGGGGGAAATAGCTGAAACAGCTGACGGCCGCTACTGCTCTTAACAAAAGCCTATGATTTTCCTAAGTTTTTCAGGCAAATCTCTGATTAAAATTTGGCCCGCTGCTGTTCCTAATCTTTGTGCATTATTGGTGCACACATTTATTGTCTAAAATCAGTCAAAAAATCATTGGTAAAGGCAGTTATGGAAACTGATCAATAAAAGTGTTGAACACCTCGTGTGAATCCGCTGGTTGGCACCAGTGTTGCAAACTTTTCACAAGTTGTGTTCGGTTGCCAAAGACGATGAAAAAGGTCCCAACACAACACGCTTTGCACAATAAGTATGTCGGAGTCGAGTTCCTCAATGAATTCTGCGGCGTTGCGAGCCGTGCGCTTTCTCGGCTGTGACATTTCGTGATCGCACCTCGATTGAGACTGTCAGATGTATCCATCAGAACTCCCTTTTGTACAGCCCAAATTGGCCAACATCCTCTTGATTACATACTTTGCCAAATACCATATGGCCGTCTCTATTACTCGTACCATGTCACACCGAAACTGCACATAACAGACCTCCGTTAGGCTTAACGCAACACTTGCACACACAGAAACTCATATAAAGAAAGAAATGTGTCGGGAGGAATAGAGAGTAACGAGTGGCAATCATAACATAAGCTTTAATCCGTTAACCAATTTATTATTTGAACACTGACTGAGTCTCTAGGCCAGTAGTGAACGGAGGGCAGTTACCCTTCCAGCGTAATCGTCATAACTCTTCAGTGGACGAAAGTTGACCGTCGGCCAACCGGCCACCTACCTACAGGCCACATTTAGATAGATTGAGATAACCACATTTAATGTACAGTGTATACTGTGCTGGTCAACAATTGATAAACACCAAATGGGTATTTGTTATAAATTTTTGTTTACCGTCACTAACTCGTTGACTCAGATCGTTGAGAAAAATTTTGTTCAAATATATATATTTTCTTTATTATCCACATTTCTTTGTGGGCACACAAAAATGTTTGCACTTTCATTTCCACTGGTATATTTTATTTTACTTTGCCCCTTGGCTTACCCGAATTATTACATAGTAACTACTATGATGATCTCGCTGAATTTCATCCTTGGTTCTTTTAAAAACCGGCTGCGCCAATTATAGTCGAAGGCCGGATCTGGCTGGTTTAGATTAGAGGTCGGATCCACCTGGTGTAATTAGAGGTCGGATCTGGCTGGTGTAGGCTGTCGAGTTAGGAGGTTTCGGGAATGAAAGACTTATACTTCCAAGTGTCGCTCTAAGACTGATTTTTATACCCTTGCAGAGGGTATTATAATTTCAGTCAGAAGTTTGCAACGCAGTGAAGGAGACGTTTCCGACCCTATAAAGTATATATATTCTTGATCAGCATCACTAGTAGAGTCGATCTAGCCATGTCCGTCTGTCCGTCTGTCCGTCCGTTTATATGCGAACTAGTCTCTCAGTTTTAAAGCTATCTGCATGAAACTTTCCCAAAAGTTGTCTTTCTATTGCAGGTAGTATATAAGTCGGAACGAGCCGGATCGGACGACTATAGCGTATAGCTCCCATAGGAACAATCGGAAAAATAAATGAAAAAAAATTATAACTTTGCTGTTTTTTAATTTTTTTTTTAGTTCTTCGACATATAGCAATGGTTAAATATTTCAGAATAATGGTTTAAATTTCATCAAAATCGGACGACTATAGCATATAGCTCCCATAGAAACAATCGGAAAAATAATTGAAAAAAAATTATAACTTTGCTGTTTTTTAATTTTTTGTTTTGTTCTCCGACATAAAGCAATGGTTAAATATTTCAGAATTATGGTTAAAATTTCATCAAAATCGGACGACTATAGCATATAGCTCCCATAGGAACAATCGGAAAAATAATTGAAAAAAAATTATAACTCTGCTGTTTTTTAATTATTTTTTTAGTTCTTCGACATATAGCAATGGTTAAATATTTTAGAATTATGGTTTAAATTTCATCAAAATCGGACGACTATATCATATAGCTCCCATACAAATAATAAAAATATATAAAAGAACAATCAAATAATTAAGCTGCAAATCGTCATAGCTTCAATGTTTTTAAACATATACGCAAGTAAATCATAATTTTAATGTTTTCAAAAATATTTAATTCTTGCGATAGCTGCAAGGGTATATGAACTTCGGCTTGCCGAAGTTTGCTTTCTTTCTTGTTATTTCTGGTTTCAAGTACAATGAGAGCTTCGTTTGCGGGTGGGGTACATATGTTGAGTTTGCGAAATCTCCTAGGTCAGCGGTTTCGGCCGGATGCCCGAGACCCAGTTGATTACACGATCCGGCATCCAGAAACCGCTGCGTTGGCGATCCTATGTCCGGGTTGAACTGCATCGCCGTTAGTGGGACAATGCCCGAGGGGGTTTGGGTGGAGGTGATGTCATCGGGAAGACATCAGCGGTAACTCGCGTAGTGGAGGAAACAGAAAATTTGATCAGCATGTTTCCACTGTCCCATATGAAGAAGCTTCTAAGCGTAGATACCGCCCACCTCCAGGACTTGTTGGAGTCACTGGGCATTCATCATCGAGTAGCTAGGAGTTTAGATTTCTTAGGATCAGTGCTAAAGGTCGTAGCAGGGTCACCTGACGCCGGCGATTTAGAAAAAAACAGATTTACCGAAATGAAGTTAGTTGAGTCAAGTAATAGGCAAATTCAAATAAACACTAAAATTCAAAATCAAATTAATCAGCTAATCTCTACCGTTAATCAAATTCTGAGATCTGCCAAAAAATTACAAGTACATACTGGATACTTATATGAGACGCAACTTGCTAGAAACAGAATGCTGATGATGGAATTACAGAATTTAATGCTTGCAATAACCCTTGCCAAAATTAATATTGTCAGTCCAAATATTTTAGACCACGAAGACTTAAAATCAGTTTGGCTTGAGGAACCCACCAACACTCCCATAGGGGATCTTTTGTCCGTTTCGTCCGTGAAGATTCTACAGTCCGTTAACGTTTTACACTTCATCATAAAATTTCCTAAAATAAAATTAGCATGTAAAAAACCATTTTTCCAGTCGCCCATAGTGAGACAATGCTGCAGATCCTAGACAACATCATAACGGAGTGCGGCGGAGAAATTCACACCATTAAAACCTGCTCCATGTCACCGGGAGCCACATTCTGCCGTTTGGCGTCAGAGAGTTCATGCGCCAAAGAACTGCATGCAGGTGACTGTGGCGCATTGCCGAACACAACAGAGCGACCTACACCCAATCACATACGTGGATGAAGGGATCATAATCATCAACGACAGGTCAGCCAAGGTTCGTGAAAATTTAATACTATTTTGTATTAATAACGCGAAAACTTTGTGAACGCAGTAGTTCGATACGATTTTAATTGCGAAACTTTGTGAAAACTATGTCGAAAGCGCGACGAAAAGGAGTGGCTACGATGATGTTCGATTGATCACTAACAATTATATTTCAATAATTTCTCTTAGAACCTAATATATGCTACGGTGGCGAGAGACGGGGCGAATTCGCAAGAGCGAACAGACGAAAGCTTTATTGGCTCCCGCTCTCGCCCTACAACTAGTGATTTAAATACAAGCGCTGAGTGCGCGAACACCGCCCCCTCTGAAGGGACGACGTCCTTCAGCCCAGAACGGGCAACAGGGCCAGTCGGTGGACAGCTCGCCGATATTCGCCGTCCTGCGTCCTGACGTCCGCCACGCGAACCTTGCTATCGGCGCCGGCGTGCACCGCTACCACTCGTCCAATCCTCCACTGCTGGGGCGGAAGAATGTCTTCTGCGACGACGACGAGCGCTCCCACGACGAGGTTGGGCTCCCCCTGGTGCCACTTCGACCGCTGCTGGAGGCTGGAGATGTACTCCCGGGACCATCGCTGCCAAAACCTGTGCCTGAGAGACGAGACACCTCGCCATCGTCGCAAGCAGGTCAGGCTAATCTGGTCCGGGAGCGCCGTTGATGGTGGGGCCAGAAAAGGGCCGCCGATGAGCAGATGCCCGGAGGTCAGGGCCTCGCCGTCGTTCGGGTCGCTGCTTAGAGCTCCGAGGGGCCTGGAGTTGAGCACGGCCTCCACGCTGGTGGAAACTAATTCTAAGTGAACCGCTTTGGACGCATAACAGACGAACAAGGCCACGTACGACTTGTACGGTGGCTTACCACGGACACGATACGTTGTGCTGAAGGGACCACAAAAATAAACGCCACAAATATTGAACGGGCGGAGAGCTCGAAGTCTATCTGCTGCGGTTTACAGCGAAAACAGTGCTTGCACGACCGAACTGTTCGCCGGCACACTTGAGCATTAAGCTACTTTCGATTTGGCGGTCAATAAAGACACTTTCAAACCTTCAGCAGTTTGAGTCCGAACGTATATGCACGCTCCATACGCTCGCATGGAAGCGTCAGCGAAACCATATTTGAATCGGGACTTGTGGATCTGTGTTGACGAATCGCGATACCTTAATTTTAGGCAGCTGCAGAAGCGTCGCTTTAAACGCGTCCCAGGACGTGAGCAAATGCATCGGTAGCGACTCGTCCCAATCTAATTTTCGAAGCCACACTTCCTGCAACAACATCTTTGCCTTTGTGACCAAAGGACACAAGAGGCCAAGTGGGTCGAAAAGTCGAGAAGTCACCGACTTCTCTTTCCAGGAAAGAGTCATCCAACCGAAATTGAAAGTAATCTTTAACCGGTAACCGAACCACGCCAAGGGTCTTGGTAACGTGTGAGTCTGCCATAAGTGTCATTACAGCGCTATCAGATGCGGATAACTCTGGGCAGTTTGAGAACCACTTTGCCAATTCAAAGCCTGCCTCTTGCAAGACCTGAGAAACTTCGTCTCGAAGGCTTTGCAGGTCCTCAACGCATCCGGCGCCAGTCAACAAATCGTCAACATAAAAATCATTCTGAATAACCTTTGCGGCTTTTGGATGAGTTGCTTGCGCCATCTCTTCTAGCCGCATTAAACACCGAATCGCCAAAAAGGGTGCTGGCGAAGTTCCATATGTAACGGTGTTCAACTCAAAGATTTTCAGGGACTCAGAAGGATCTCGTCTCCATACTATGAGCTGGAAGTTACGATCAGCTTCGTCCACCATCACTTGGCGATACATCTTTTTGACGTCGGCCGCAAGGGCAAACTTATGCAATCTAAACCGAAGCAGAGTCGAGTACAGCTCCTCTTGAATAGTTGGGCCTACCATCAAGATGTCATTCAACGCTACCTGCGTAGAAGTACGGCTCGATGCATCGAAAACTACTCTCAACTTAGTTGAAGTACTTTGTGGCCGTAAAACGCATTGGTGCGGAATGAAATAGTGCGGAGTATTCGGAATTTTGTCATTGGTGGAGGACATGTGGCCCAGTGAAACATATTCCTCCATGAATTCAATATACATCTTCTTCAGCGAAGGGTCCTTTGACAATTTCATTTCTAGCGAAAAAAATCTACGTTTCGCAACTTCGTATGACGAACCAAGAATATTTGAGTCAGATTTAAACGGCAAACGAACCGAAAATCTTCTGGACGACAATCTTTGAGTATTTTTCTCAAAGTGTTGTTGACAGAGTTGTTGCTCAGGAGTATGGACTTTAGCCTTGGGCGGCAAGTCCTCCACAGACCAAAATTTCTGCAGGGTTGTGTCAATTGACTCCAACGCTTCCTCCTGGCAGCTGAGATGTACCATTTTTTCAGCGTTTTTATTATTTTCAGAGGCACATCTGCCTGACACTATCCAGCCGAGAACTGTCTTTTGTAGGTTGGGGAATTCAGGCCCCTGCTTTATCTGGCCAATAGATAAAAGTTCAAAGAATGTTTCAGCGCCGATAAGCATATCTATTTTTTGGGGCTTGAAGAAGAATGGATCTGCCAACTGAATATTTTCAGGCACCCTCCACCCGCTGGTGTTCACCGCTTGATCCGGATGATAACCAGAAATATTTTTCATAATCCAAAAATCGGACGACAATTGGCTGTTCCCTACTCGCGACTTCACAATCGTGTGTATTTTTTTTGTGGCTTGGGCATTAGTTCCACCAATGCCTCGCAAGCTCATGCACACGTCCTCTCTTGTAAGTTTGAGCCTCTGAGCGAGCTCGTCGGTTACAAAGTTTATTTGTGAATCAGAGTCGAGCAACGCTCAAGCTAATACAAACTTGCCGCTTTTTGTTTGGACGCTCACAACAGCAGTTGCAAGAATGACTCTATCCGATGCATTCGCATGCAAAACATGCGACGTGGATGGAGACTCCTGCATGAGCGTGGGCTGAGAAGGAGGTGGCAACGCGAGATTGTGCTATGGGTAGCAAAGTGTGATGTGAGGAATTGCACACTCTACATCTGTTCGATTTGCAGTTTTTAACAGTGTGACCCTTTCTTAAGCAGTTAATGCATAAGGGTGCTCTTTTAGCGAAATCGAATCTTTGCTGAACTGTCAGGGCTGCGAAGGAAGCGCAGTTTCCAATCTGATGTTCAGCTGAGTTGCAATACATGCATTGAACAGAGTCGTTCCTGGCAGCGACAAACGAAAAACTCCTATTTCCATTCTTCTTAGGGTTAGATTGGGTCTGCTGAACAGTTTTGGGCTTGGAAGCCTCTTCTGCTACCATGTGTTGGTATCGCCTGTTGAGGGCCGCCTCACATTCGCTCCAAAGTGGAAGCGAAGTATAATCTAACTTTTCTTCCCATTTTCTTTTAGTTTCTGCATCGACCTTGCTCATTACCTGATGTATTAAAATAGCATTAGTAATGCGTCTATCATCCCCAATAGACAGCAAGAAGTCATACAAGGCTGTGACCGTGTCGATGAGGGTTCTCAAGGCTGGGAAATTTTTTGCAAATTAAAAAGTGTCGATATGTTGTCAAAAAAAAAATAAGACAATCATTATCGTACACTCGCTTCAGGCTAGCAAGGGCTTTGGGATAATTTTCCGCAGTGACTTGAAAGGCCTTAACTGTTCCTAAAGCGTCTCCAGCTAAACACGAAATTAAATGATTGAATTTTTCAATATCGTGTAAAGTGTCATCTTTGTCAACGAAAGTTTCGAAAAGACTTATAAAATTTTTAAATTCGGAGTGTTTTCCGCTAAAAGTTGGGAGAGCAAAGCTCGGCAGACGGCATTGAGGCGGGCGATTTGCTGGCGGAGCGGATTTCTCGATATTATTTTGTTTGGAATTATTTAAAATTGAAATCAGCAATGACTTTGTCATTACGGCCCTCTCTTCCAACTCTTCGCGGTATACGTCTTTTGTATCTTTCACTTCTGTTTGGTTTTGCAAAAGTGAAGCATTTTCAATTTGCGTATTTAGAATTTCTAATCGACACTCAAGCTCGACCGGATTTACTGATAATTTAGCTTCTTTTAAGTGGCGATAAGTTCGGTTAATACTTTTCATGCAAACATCTCGTTGGTGTTTAAGCTCTTCGATATCCTTAGTTGCCATTGCGTTTATTTGTATTTATTTGGTTGGTATCGAAGAGGTGTTAAATATTTATTTTTATTAAATTATTTATTTGTTAAATAATATAATTAAAAATCAACGAGTAATATACCGATCGCACACGGTGTAAGGGAGCTAAGTGCCGAGAGAATTGAAGCGAAAAATATCTAAATAGGGTTTTTATATTTTTTATATAAACCCTGCGACAGTATATGCCGCACGCACGCACTGTAGGGGAGCTAACGCTCAAGCTCAAGCGTACCGAAAAAACGAACAAACGTTTAGGCAGACCGAAAATTGCACTGCTGCAGCGATCGAGAACGAAAACGACAAAAATAACTCGAAATAGCGGCAGCGGTGTCGGTGTGCGTGTGTATGTGTACGCGGCTAGCGGCTCTTCCTATGCAAATGCTAACGGAGAATGATACACTGACCGATAACTAAGGGCAACGACTATATAAGCCTGACGCCAAAATGCGCGCAAAGTTATGAAAAGCGCGAAAAAATTGGAAAAGCGAGGGAAAATTCTGAAAAGCGCGGGAAATGTTCGAACAAACTGCGGCGAATGTTATTGCCGCTAATTTTCTGAGAGCTACACTTTTCACAATTTGCACTTTTTCCAGCTATTTTTATTTATACCCTAAATTGGTGCTCACTACGACGAAAGTTGGGGGAATTAAGTTCGCACTAATTGGGTCGACGACGAGTATTTTATTGCTTGTTTTTTGGCCAAAGCGATTCACATATAATTCGATATATATGATGTTTATTGTAGAATTTTGGTTATTAGTACATGCAAATTTTTATTTCTTGGTTAGAATGCTCGCTATCTACCGATTTTTACACGAATGCAAAAAGTTGAAAGATGGGCCAAAACACAATTGACAAAACGCCACAGATTAACTTTCAACTTTTGGCACTCTATACCTGGATGGCCGACTTGATAATTGCAACTTCCTTTTTGGCTTCCATTTGGCGGCAACAGCAAATTGAGGAATTAAATTTGCCGAAACGTCAGGCGCAACTTCAGGAACGGCAGAAAATTTCCAGCGACGAAATTATTGAATTTAATTTATTGGCCGAACCGACACGAATAAATTGGTTTTTGTTGGTATTGTTTATAGTTTTTCACCAAAAAAAAAAAATTAAAACTCGCGAACTCTACTGCTAATCACGTCGGGGTCACCATGAAAATTTAATACTATTTTGTATTAATAACGCGAAAACTTTGTGAACGCAGTAGTTCGAGACGATTTTAATTGCGAAACTTTGTGAAAACTATGTCGAAAGCGCGACGAAAAGGAGTGGATACGATGATGTTCGATTGATCACTAACAATTATATTTCAATAATTTTCTTAGAACCTAACTTATGCTACGGTGGCGAGAGACGGGGCGAATTCGCAAGAGCGAACAGAAGAAAGTTTTATTGGCTCCCGCTCTCGCCCTACAACTAGTGATTTAAATACAAGCGCTGAGTGCGCAAACAGTTCGGGTGGACAATGGGACAGAAGTCTGAATACATGGCACACACCTCATCACCTTCGACGAAAAGGCCGTGATAAACGAAACCCTCTTCATCAACCACGCTAACGCCCAGAAGAGAACTCCGGGGGCAGTAAGCTCCCCCCTACTAAACATTACTGATAACCAAGACGTTCTCAGCCTCCCGTACCTTCACCTCTTGAGTGAACGAAACTTGGAGTTTATCAAGGAGTTCAGAAATGAGATCGACAACATCCAAATGCATCTCGCAGCAACTATTGCAGGAGCAATATGCTGCGCGCTCATCTGCATTGGCCTCACTTACCAGCGACTTAGTAGACCAAAAAATCCGCAATTCAAATAAGAGAAGTAATTGCAGAATTAGGATCGGCCGAGGGCGGCCTTAACTTAGAAGGGGGAGTAGTTAACTGCGGCCAGCCGAACCAAAGTCGTTGACCACAGTTTACGTAAACAACTTCGCTCCGGCCAAATTGCTGACCATGCAAGGAGCCGGATGCTCGTGCGCAAACGGTAAACACTGCATATTTGCGTGGCCGCTGCGAGCGTCTGTTAGCTTTAAGTCAATTCCTTAAGTTTAGTTTTGATTTGAATCCAATAAAGAGCACATCGCTCGTAAACCAAACTCCGGCAACCGCCGTTAACCAATTTATTATTTGAACACTGACTGAGTCTCTAGGCCAGTAGTGAACGGAGGGCAGTTACCCTTCCAGCGTAATCGTCATAACTCTTCAGTGGACGAAAGTTGACCGTCGGCCAACCGGCCACCTACCTACAGGAGATACAACGAATCACCATCCCCGTATCAACGTGGACCGGACGACCGTCCGGTATAAGAGCTACGCAGAACCACCATCCTCATACCAAAGTAAATCGACCGAACCGGCGATCAACAACGGGACTGCAGCGAGGGACTAGCTGCAATAAACCTATAATAACTAATTTGTATACATGTGTGTGCTTAAAGAAGGAAGGAATACAGAATAGTTTGGGATATGTGAGGTAGCGAGAATACATTTTGCTTATACATAACACATCTCCTCCTTTAATTAAGAACTATTTATATACTTAGATTTTCTGAAGTCCTTTGGCTTAAAACAATCGACTTCCTGCCGATACTGGTATGCCGGAAAGACGTCGTGTAATTTATTTCAGCAGGACATCCATATTGCCACCGAGACATTTGCAAACTTGGACGACAAAAAAGAGAAGCTGATTGCGTTGTTATGACGGGTTTGCAATGGAGACCACCACAGTTTCTAAAAAGGGCAAGCATCCCTGTGGGAGTAATTTTATGTCAGAGATCCAGCAGTAATGCATTGTGGTACTGCGAGCAGAATTTGCAGCGTGCGCTCTAGGTTTCAGTCATTTTTATACAAAATATATTTTAAATTCAAAAGACATCAAAAATTGCGCCAACCTTGCTTATAGAAAACAGCTTTTGTAGTGGTGGCACAAAGAAAATATCGTTAAACATCGGTACTTTCCGGTATATTTACTAAAAACGTTCGGGGCGAATGGTTTTTAATCGCATTTAAAAATCGCATTTATTTTAAATGCGGCATTTAGCCTTATGATATGTACCGATATTTTAAAAATCTTCGACATCCTAAATCGGCAAGTTACTCACACAAAACGCATTTAGCCTAATGTGCATTTATTTACACAGGGCAGGCTAATGCCGCATTTAAAATAAATGCGATTATTAAATGCGATTAAAAACCATTCGCCCCGAACGTTTTTAGGAAAAATACCGGAAAATACCGATGCTTAACGATATTTGGTTCGTGCCACCACTACAACAGATGTTTTCTATATACAAGGTTGGCGCAATTTTTGATGTCCTTTGAATATAAAATCTGTTTTGTATAGAAATGAGTGAAACCTTGAGCGCACGCTGCAAATTCTGTTCGCAGTACCACTATGCATTACTGCAGGATCTCTTGCATAAAAACCTCCCACATATACGGGGATCCTTGCCCTTTTTAGAAACTGTGGTGGTCTCCATTGCAAACCCGTCATAACAGCACAATCAGCTTCTCTTCCTTGCCGTCCAATCTGGCAAATGCCTCGGTCGCATTATGTTCATTAATTTTAATTAATTTCTTTTGGATTTGCCAAAATTCAAAAGTATTCAAACCCAGTTCGTGCCACACAGTTGCAGTTCGTGTCGGAGTAGCATTAGCTAAATGCCAATGCGCCAATTGAATCAGGCACATTTAAAAAGTTCACTAATGTGACAACGGAATCAGGCTATTAGAGTATGTATGACTACAATTAATCTATTGCGATCATGATTAAATGTGAACATTGCGCGAATTCAGCAGAACACTATGATTACTGATCACTTATGCATCAGAAGTCAGTGATCAAGTTTGTTCTGCTGATCGCTTATGATACTTTACGCATTAATCAATTAATTTTTGTTTGTTTTTTATTTTTGTTTTGTTAACGCCTTGATTTTTCTGTTTATTCTTATCAATTATTATACCAACGATATACGCTAGCAGACATGTATCATGTATCAAGATAAGATGGAAGAATTTTTGCATCATGATCAGTGATCATACGTGTTCAGCAGAACTATCGTAAGAAATCCATCACAGACCATTGATCCTGTTGTTCTGGTAAATACGCTCATTGAGATACGACTCATGATTGCCTAGGGAACTTATAGCCTCTTCCCACACTGTCCATTGGAAACAGTTGTGATTTTTGACAAATGTGAAGCTCCTATTCCGACAAAGCACATCCACCATAAATAAATGTAAGCAATAAAAGTTGAAATGGATTCAGCGAGACTAAAATGAATAATTTACCAATTATTTGGGAGTTGCACAACAGCAAAACCTTAGGTTGCAGGAGATTTTATTTACAGTTAATACAGAGGAGTTCAATGATGACGAATTATAATTATAAATTTAAAGAACATATTTGGGCATACCTGTTGCTTCGGTGCCTTCCATTTTTTAAAAGTTCAGATAATCATGTATACACTTATCCATAGCATAAAATAAAGTACAAAAAGAACAAATTCTTCTAAAAAAGTTTGTTAGAGTTTAAGACACCCTTCAAAAATTGTGCTCAAGCCACTGCACTTTGACGGATGGTGGCTCTGTAGGAACACCAGGATGGTGATCCACCCAAAATTCCAACCGTTTCGCTTAAATGGGCTCTGTCGGACTGGGCTATTAAGCAGCTGACAGTAGTTTCCAATAAATCGCAAACATATTGCGATACCATTTGTATTTAACCAAAAGAATTGCCAAACAGTTGAAGAGCAAAATTTTTTTTTTTGGCTCTTAGAGTATTAAAGTTTTGCTTAATAAAATTTACTAATTTTGTTTACATTAAGAAAAAAAATTCTTCTCATAAAAAAATGCTAAACCAACATAAGGACATTTTAAATCTAGGAAGTTGTCTACCCTTAACCTTTCTGAATCAACTCTTCTCAAAAGCTTGGAAAAATGCAAAACAAAAAAAAACAAATTCGCTCGGAGTTATTTCGCACTCTGAAAATTTTTCCGATTAGTTATTAAAAAACCTACGGTAATTTTGAATTTGTAAATTGTAACTTCATTATAGCTTCAATTTCGCTTTAACTTTTTTAAGGAAGGCCACAGACCAAGCTTTCCGCTGATTCGAAATCGCTGGCTATTGGGCTAGCGACAGTACACGTGATGACGATGAGCACCAAGAGCGTTTGCATAATAGACTACTAAATATAGCCGCAAAATTGAAAATTTTTCATTATTAATTTATAGCTTTTGAGTTATCCCAGCTATAGCACATGGTCCAAAAAAATCGTTTTCGAAGGTTACTAAGCAAAAAAAACCGCGACTTTTTTCAGTTCTGCCTGGTCATGCATTTTCTTCTAAAAGTAAGCATAACCATATAAAAAGTGTGTTAAAGTTAAAGGAAGAAGCATTTTTAATAAACATTTTTGTAAAAAAAATAACAAGGTCGCTAAAACCAACAACAATATCAAAAGGGGAATTACACGCCCAACACTTGTCGTATGTTGCAAATGCATATAAATTGCGAAAATTTTTCGAATTTGCATTCTAGCCTATATATCGGAAAGCATGTCGCTTTAAAGTAGGCAATGTATTTTACTTTTACACACTACAGAAGCTTTAACGACAAAAGACTGCATCTAAACTCAAAAACCAGAAGTGTATGGCAAACGTAAATAATGGCAAATCTTCTGATCTAAGCCTAAGAGAAGTTTTCTCCGTTCATTCGCTGTACCCAGAGATAGCAGACTGCGTTGACGTGCAGACGAAACTAGCGCTAGTCCTATCAGAATCCGGGGTTTACTCCCTAGGGTGCTCGTGTGATTAAAGTTATCATAAAGTTGTGTTATAAAGATTTGTAACCAACTATGACCTCGAGTTTTCAACTTCGATTTATGTTTACATTATACATTTTTAAATAAATAATGACTTTTTAATAATTAAGTTTTAAAAATAATCTTAAAAAAATTAAAATAAAAATTTGTTTGAAACCAAATTCTAAAAATTGCGCAAGATATTAACAATTATCTTAAAAACCACGAAGTTATACAGGCCTGTTCCAGTTCTCACTCGGAAGTAAATTCGTTAACATTGGTGGATTTCCTTTGAACATAATCAAAGTTCCCTTGCTTGCTAGCAAATTTCCTAGGGAAATTACTATTTGGGGGGAAATAGCTGAAACAGCTGACGGCCGCTACTGCTCTTAACAAAAGCCTATGATTTTCCTAAGTTTTCCAGGCAAATCTCTGATCAAAATTTGGCCCGCTGCTGTTCCTAATCTTTGTGCATTATTGGTGCACACATTTATTGTCTAAAATCAGTCAAAAAATCATTGGTAAAGGCAGTTATGGAAACTGATCAATAAAAGTGTTGAACACCTCGTGTGAATCCGCTGGTTGGCACCAGTGTTGCAAACTTTTCACAAGTTGTGTTCGGTTGCCAAAGACGATGAAAAAGGTCCCAACACAACACGCTTTGCACAATAAGTACATATGTCGGAGTCGAGTTCCTCAATGAATTCTGCGGCGTTGCGAGCCGTGCGCTTTCTCGGCTGTGACATTTCGTGATCGCACCTCGATCGAGACTGTCAGATGTATCCATCAGAACTCCCTTTTGTACAGCCCAAATTGGCCAACATCCTCTTGATTACATACTTTGCCAAATACCATATGGCCGTCTCTATTACTCGTACCATGTCACACCGAAACTGCACATAACAGACCTCCGTTAGGCTTAACGCAACACTTGCACACACAGAAACTCATATAAAGAAAGAAATGTGTCGGGAGGAATAGAGAGTAACGAGTGGCAATCATAACATAAGCTTTAATTCTAAGTAAAAATGTAGTTCAAAGTAAATCAGAATTTCATGTTAATTCTTATTTTAGTAGCGTAATACCACGAAAACAAAACTAAAGATTCGACAAGTACATTATATTAAGGAGTAATAAGAACAAAGGCACTTTTAAACTAAACTAAGATAATTTACACTTATAACAATATAAAAACAAATATTTAGCGCTTGCTAAAATGAAATCCCAAGAAAATTGTTGTGTTTGGGCAGAAGCGTTCTCGGTGAGTGCTTGGTACAGACTGACTTTATTCAGAGATCGGCGAGAGAATGAACATTAGTAACGTACGTGTCTATACTTGTACATGTGTGTGCTTATAGAAGGAAGGAATACAGAATAGTTTTGGATATGTGAGGTAGCGAGAATACATTTTGCTTATACATAACACATCTCCTCCTTTAATTAAGAACTATTTATTTGCTTAGATTTTCGGAAGTCCTTTGGCTTAAAACAATCGACTTCCTGGCGATACTGGTATGCCGGAAAGACGTCGTGTAGATTGTTTCTGCCTCGGCTGCTGGGTAGGCTCTGCTGCGCGTTCAGGAGGTCGAGAAACAGGAACAGGATCAGGTTGCTGAACAACTGGCAGAGTTGGCGGTCGATCTTGTTGCTGTATTTCTTGATTGAAAAATGGCTTTGGCAGTTCAGGAATCCACCAAAACTCTGGAGGTCTCTCGATTGAGTTGTTTGCTGACAACTTCAGTTTCAGCTGGTTGAAATGGCGCTTGATGTAACCATTTGACGTGCGAACAATGAACAGCATTTTTCCAACTGGACGGTCGATAATGCCTTCAATCCACTTTTCTCCGTTTCGAGCGTAAACCATTTGATTAGGAATGTACTTGGTGATTGTCTGTTTAGCTTCGACAGGCTGCTCGAAAAGTTGACTAAGCACGGTGTGGACTGGTCGACCGTGGATTAACTCGGCAGGAGTTTTACCTTGGGCGTGTGGAGTGAACCTGTAAGAAGAAAGATATTTTGTTACAGCTACCCTAAGTGGTATACCGTCTTTGAGGTTCTTCTTGACTGCGAGTTTAAACGATTGTACAAATCGCTCTGCTAATCCGTTGGATGCTGGATGAAACGGTGCTGTGGTAATATGCCTTATACCGTGAAGTTTGCAGAATTCTTCGAAGGCGTCAGCTGTACGCTGAGGACCGTTGTCGCTAACCATGGTTTTCGGGTATTCTTCCAAGGTCGAAAATCGAAGACAGTGTATCGATCGTGTTGGCGGTTGTTGTAGACGACATTTTGATGAAAAATGACAACTGTGAGTACACGTCTACGCATATGAGCCACATAGCGTCAAAGATTGAACCGGCGAAGTCGATATGAATTCGCTCCCATGCTGTTGTTGCTGCTGGCCAACTTTGGTGCTCTCTTGGTGGTGCAAGTCTGAACAAGGCTTTTGATGTCATCGTCTATGGTAGGTCAACAAACATGTTGTCTTGCCAACTGCTTCATTCGAACAATGCCCCAATGTCCTTCATGTAACAGTTTTAGGATATGGGCACGTAGACTAACTGGAATTATAATTCGATTTTCGTCTATGTGTAGGCAAAGCAAAGTTTTGTTGATTGTGAGAACAAAATTTCGGTTAAAGCAAGGCAATACGGCTTCGTTGCCTGGCTGGAGTTTTTCTGGCCATCCCACAGATACGTACTGCAAGACTTGCTTGAGAACTTTGTCTTTGTCTTTCGGAATTATCGGTGGTGATACTTCGACTACAGTGTGGCAAGCTTCCTCTTCTTTGTCGAAGTCTGGATCTGTACCCACTGGAAGGCGATACTGGATACTGGATATCGAAATTGTAGGCCATGAGAATAATTGGGCTATTATAGCCTGTTTGACGTCATCAACGGGAGATGCTTGCCTTGATTAAAAATGGTAACAATCGGCTTGTGGTCTGTGATCAGCATAAGCTTTCTGCCATAAAGGTAGCGGTGAAAACGCTTTACTCCAAATATTATGGAAAGTCCTTGCTTTTCGATTTCGCTGTATTTAACCTGATGCTTGTCGAGCGTTTTAGATGCGAAAGCAATGGGTCTCTCCGCCATCTGGCTGAAGATGCGAAAGGACTACCCCGAAGCCAAAGGATGAGGCATCTGTAGCGAGCACTAGCGGTAATTTTTCTTCAAAGTGAGCTAGCTGCGTCGCGTTAATGATGTGGGACTTAAGAGCTGTAAAAGCCTGCTGCTGTTGTAGACCAAAAAATAAGGCTACGTCTTTTCTGCGAAGTTTGTTCAATGGAGCAGCCAACTGCGAATAGTTCGGAATAAAATTACAATAGTAATTAACTTTACTCATGAATGCTTCCTATTGTTGTAAGTTAAAAGGCGGACATAATAGTTTTACAGTCTCCAAGCCTGAGCTGTCTGGGAGAATACCGTTTGCGCTGATTCTTCGCCCTAAATTTTCTATTTCGACCTTGAAAAAGAAGCATTTTTGCCTTTTGCATCTGATGCCGTTCTCTTGAAGAGTGCTGAGAACTCGGTCGATTCGGATCAGATGAGATGATGATGTCATCTAAATAGCTGCCACAACCTTCTATTCCCTTTAGAAGTTGCTCGAGGTATCTTTGGAAGATGGCTGGAGCGCTTGCAATCCCGTAAGGAAGACGCTGATATTGAAATAGGCCCAGTGGTGTGCTTACCACCATGATTGCCTTCGAAGCCTCATCTAATTCCATCTGGAAATAGGCGTCTATCTTGCTGAACTGCTTACCATGACGAATGATGTGAAATACAGCTTCTTTTGTTGGTATCGGATACTGTTCGACGTCGACCTGTGCGTTGATTGCCTTTTTAAAATCGCCACAAATACGAATATCGCCACCTGGCTTAGGTGCGAGCACGATTGGGGATGCCCAATTGCTGAATTTGACTGGTTTCCAAATTCCGGCTTGTCTGTCTGTCTGCTTCGGCTTTAAATTTGTCCATTTGAGCGAACGAAATTTGGAGGCTTTTATAAAACTTTGGTGTCGCTGAAAATTTTATAAATACGCTGGCTTCGAAGTCATTAATAACAGCCATGGCTGGTTCTCTCCGCACTTTGCGACAGTGTGCAGCTCCCCCCAATCGGCTGTTGCTCCGGAATCCATTTGAAATGAAATCACTTGTTTTAATATTTCTGTTTTGTTTACATTTTACTTGACGTGTGACACTGTAAACTGCTTAGATACTTCGACTTCGTTTGCTTTTTTCTTATAGGACTTTACTTCCCGGTTATTTACTTGACCCTGCCACTTGACATTTGACTTGACATACTTTGACATACAGGCGACTGCTATATGAACTTGCATTTTTCTCTCTGGTGAGTTTAACCACACCCAGAGCAAGATTTAAGATCACCTTTAAACGATCTGGCATCGTTTCCACTGTTTGCTGGCTTTTTTGTGTATGTATGTGTTTGCGCACTTGGCGCTTGCATTTAAATCACTAGTTGTAGGGCGAGAGCGGGAGCCAATAAAGCTTTCGTCCGTTCGCTCTTGCGAATTCGCCCCGTCTCTCGCCACCGTAGCATAAGTTAGGTTCTAAGAGAATTTATTGAAATATAATTGTCAGTGATCAATCGAACATCATCGTAGCCACTCCTTTTCGTCGCGCTTTCGAAATAGTTTTCACAATTTGCAATTTAACATCGTCGAACTACTACAGTCACAAGTTTTCGCGTCGTTAATACAAAATAGTATTAAATTTTCATGGTGACCCCAACGTGATTAGCAGTAGAATTCGCGAGTTTTAATTTTTTTTCGGTGAAAAACTATAAAAATTACTAACATTACCAAAACCAATTTATTCGTGTCGGTTCGGCCAATAAATTAAATTCAATAATTTCGTCTCTGGAATTTTTCTGCCGTTCCTGAAGTTGCGCCTGACGTTTCGGCAAATTTAATTGCTGAATTTGCTGCTGCCGCCAAATGGAAGTTAAGAAGGAAGTTGCAATTATCAAGTCGGCCATCCAGGTATAGAGTGCCAAAAGTTGAAAGTTAATCTGTGGCGTTTTGTCAATTGTGTTTTGGCCCATCTTTCAACTTTTTGTATTCGTGTAAAAATCGGTAGATAGTGAGCATTCTAACCAAGAAATAAAAATTTGCATGTACTAATAACCAAAATTCTACAATAAACATAATATATATCGAATTATATGTGAATCGCTTTGGCCAAAAAACAAGCAAATAAAATACTCGTCGTCGACCCAATTAGTGCGAACTTAATTCCCCCAACTTTCGTCGTAGTGAGCACCAATTTAGGGTATAAATAAAATAGCTGGAAAAAAGTGCAAATTGTGAAAAGTGTAGGTCTCAAAAAATTAGCGGCAATAACTTTCGCCGCAGTTTGTCCGAACATTTCCCGCGCTTTTCAGAATTTTCCCGCGCTTTTCCATTTTTTCCGCGCATTTCAAAATTTTGCGCGCATTTTGGCGTCAGGCTTATATATTCGTTGCCCTTAGTTATAGGTCAGTGTATTATTCTCCGTTAGCATTTGCCTAGGAAGAGCCACTACACACGCACACCGACACCGCTGCCGCTATTTCGAGTTATTTTTGTCGTTTTCGTTCTCGATCGCTGCAGCAGTGCAATTTTCGGTCTGCCTAAACGTTTGTTCGTTTTTTCGGTACGCTTGAGCTTGAGCGTTAGCTCCCCTACAGTGCGTGCGTGCGGCATATACTGTCGCAGGGTTTATATAAAAAATATAAAAACCCTATTTAGATACTTTTCGCTTCAATTCTCTCGGCACTTAGCTCCCTTACACCGTGTGCGATCGGTATATTACTCGTTGATTTTTAATTATGTTATTTAACAAATAAATAATTGAATAAAAATAAATATTTAATACCTCTTCGATACCAACCAAATAAATACAAATAAACGCAATGGCAACTAAGGATATCGAAGAGCTTAAACACCAACGAGATGTTTGCATGAAAAGTATTAACCGAACTTATCGCCACTTAAAAGAAGCTAAATTATCAATAAATCCGGTCGAGCTTGAGTGTCGATTAGAAATTCTAAATACGCAAATTGAAAATGCTTCACTTTTGCAAAACCAAATAGAAGTGAAAGATACAAAAGACGTATACCGCGAAGAGTTGGAAGAGAGGGCCGTAATGACAAAGTCATTGCTGATTTCAATTTTAAATAAGTCCAAAGAAAATAATATCGAGAAATCCGCTCCGCCAGCAAATCGCCCGCCTCAATGCCGTCTGCCGAGCTTTGCTCTCCCAACTTTTAGCGGAAAACACTCCGAATTTAAAAATTTTGTAAGCCTTTTCGAAACTTTCGTTGACAAAGATGACACTTTACACGATATTGAAAAATTCAATCATTTAATTTCGTGTTTAGCTGGAGACGCTTTAGGAACAGTTAAGGCCTTTCAAGTCACTGCGGAAAATTATCCCAAAGCCCTTGCTAGCCTGAAGCGGGTGTACGATAATGATTGTCTTATTTTTTTTGACAACATATCGACACTTTTTAATTTGCAAAAATTTCCCAGCCTTCAGCTACAGCCTTGAGAACCCTCATCGACACGGTCACAGCCTTGTATGACTTCTTGCTGTCTATTGGGGATGATAGACGCATTACTAATGCTATTTTAATACATCAGGTAATGAGCAAGGTCGATGCAGGAACTAAAAGAAAATGGGAAGAAAAGTTAGATTATACTTCGCTTCCACTTTGGAGCGAATGTGAGGCGGCCCTCAACAGGCGATACCAACACATGGTTGCAGAAGAGGCTTCCAAGCCCAAAACTGTTCAGCAGACCCAATCTAACCCTAAGAAGAATGGAAATAGGAGTTTTTCGTTTGTCGCTGCCAGGAACGACTCTGTTCAATGCATGTATTGCAACTCTGCTGAACATCAGATTGGAAACTGCGCTTCCTTCGCAGCCCTGACAGTTCAGCAAAGATTCGATTTTGCTAAAAGAGCACCCTTATGCATTAACTGCTTAAGAAAGGGTCACACTGTTAAAAACTGCAAATCGAACAGATGTAGATTGTGCAATTCCTCACATCACACTTTGCTACACATATATGTCCCAAACACAAATCTCGCGTTGCCACCTCCTTCTCAGCCCACGCTCATGCAGGAGTCTCCATCCACGTCGCATGTTTTGCATGCGAATGCATCGGATAGAGTCATTCTTGCAACTGCTGTTGTGAGCGTCCAAACAAAAAGCGGCGATTTGTATTAGCTTGAGCGTTGCTCGACTCTGATTCACAAATAAACTTTGTAACCGACGAGCTCGCTCAGAGGCTCAAACTTACAAGAGAGGACGTGTGCATGAGCTTGCGAGGCATTGGTGGAACTAATGCCCAAGCCACAAAAAAAATAAACACGATTGTGAAGTCGCGAGTAGGTAACAGCCAATTGTCGTCCGATTTTTGGATTATGAAAAATATTTCTGGTTATCATCCGGATCAAGCGGTGAACACCAGCGGGTGGAGGGTGCCTGAAAATATTGAGTTGGCAGATCCATTCTTCTTGAAGCCCCAAAAAATAGATATGCTTATCGGCGCTGAAACATTCTTTGAACTTTTATCTATTGGCCAGATAAAGCAGGGGCCTGAATTCCCCATCTTACAAAAGATAGTTCTCGGCTGGATAGTGTCAGGGAGATGTGCCTCTGAAAATAATAGAAACGCTGAAAAAATGGTGCATCTCAGCTGCCAGGAGGAAGCGTTGGAGTCAATTGACACAACCCTGCAGAAATTTTGGTCTGTGGAGGACTTGCCGCCCAAGGCTAAAGTTCATACTCCTGAGCAACAACTCTGTCAACAACACTTTGAGAAAAATACTCAAAGATTGTCTGTCGTCCGGTAGATTTTCGGTTCGTTTGCCGTTTAAATCTGACCCAAATACTCTTGGTTCGTCATACGAAGTTGCGAAACGTAGGTTTTTGTCGCTAGAAAGGAAATTGTCAAAGGACCCTTCGCTGAAGAAGATGTATATTGAATTCATGGAGGAATATGTTTCACTGGGCCACATGTCCTTCACCAATCTGGAGGTCAAATTCCGGAAGCTGCCGGTCCCAAAATTCAAGCTAACAGCCGCAGATGCCGAAGGCCTTATAGCAAGCCTGGATATTCAGAACATGGCAAGCGACGGCAGCCGCGAGAGGAAAGAAAGCGTACGGCCACATCCGCAGGACTACGCCAAGGTGGCCAAGCAAGTCCGAGAGTGGAACTTTCGGTTGACGACAACGACAAGTCACTGGAGTTCCTGGAGCAGGTGGAGTAGTCAGCCGTGACATATGGTCTGGATATAAACCAGATCCCACGAGCAATGCCGGAGCTGCTGCAGGGCAGAGCCCTAAAGTGGTTCATAGCCAACAACCGGCAGTGGAACAACTGGGGAGACTTCATATTCAGCTTCCAAGGATATTTCCTTCCTCGAGGCTACATGGAGAAGCTAGCGGACCAGGTCAGGCAACGGAGGCAGACATACGGGGAAAAATTTTAAGATTACATGGTGGACATGCAGACAATGATGCGGCCCCTGGGTATGTCTGCCAAAGAAGTCAGGCCCCAGGATAAAGGAGAACAGCACGCCGGCCCTCCGAATGTTTATCCGGCCGTACGAGTGTCGGCACCTGGACACCCTGATTGCGCTGGCAGACGAGTTCGAGGAGCAACGGGAGAAGTTTGAAATGGAAAACCACTCCCAGAGGACACAGAACCACCCAGTGCCAAGGCCAAGGGCAGAGCAGGGTGTGTGTGTAGGCGGTGCCAGGAGGACACGGAGGCGCCACGAATCCGGCCAACTCGTGTCGCAGATGCGGGGGCGCGGACCATTGGACGAAGGAGTGCCGGAACCTGCGACTCACATTCTGCTGGCGATGCGGAAAGATAGGCGTCCGAACGGTGGAGTGCTGTTCGGGAAACGCGCAACGATCCCAGCCTCCGAGGGGCGGCCAGGGATCGTAAGGTGCTGCCTCTCAAAAATAATGGGCGATCTGAAGGCGGAAGAAATGCAACTGTCCGCCACAGTGCTCATAGGTGACGCGAACGTTAAGGCCACGGTGGACACCGGCGCGACAGCGAGTTTCATCAGCAAAGAGCTGGCGGACAGGCTGCAAGCGGCAGGAAAGGTTGGACCCACAAAGAGGCAAGTACGGATGGCGGACGGTAGATGCGGAGACGTAAAATCGCAGCTAGAAATTCAAATCGGACTTGGCACAAGAAAAGTGTCAATGGAGCTGCTGATCCTCCCAGGATTGAACGACGAACTGGTGCTAGAATGGAACTTCCTCAACAAAATCGGAGCTGAGGTGAAATGCGCAGGTCACAGAGTGATGATACCGACGAGGGACAGACACCGAGGCTGGCTAGAGGAAAAACTGTCGGTAGCAGTCGTGGAAGCCGCGAAGGAATTTTCGGAGAAGGATGTGGACCAGTTTTTAAAGACCGAGTTGGAGAGCCTGGAAAATCTGCAAGGCACGTCAAACGTGGCAGTACACAGGATCACCATTAAGGACGATCAGCCGGTCAAACAGCGGTACTATCCGAAGAATCCAAAAATGCAGGGCGAAATCAACGCGACGAGCTACTTGAAAAGGGCTGCATCGAACCGTCAAGGAGTCCGTACAGCTCACCAATAGTCATGGTGAGAAAGAAAACTGGGAAATGGAGGCTCTGTGTGGATTTCAGGGAGATCAACGCAAAGTCCGTGAAGGATGCATATTCAATGCCGATGATCAACTACATTCTGGACCAACTCCGAGAAGCTAAATTTATTAGCAGCCTCGACTTAAAGGACGGGTACTGGCAGATACCGTTTGAGGCAGCCAGCAGGCAGTACACCGCATTCACAGTGCCAGGGAAAGGCCTGTTTCAATGGAAAGTTATGCCTTTCGGTTTGCACTCGACATCAGCAACATTCCAGCGGGCGTTGGACTAGGTAATTGGACCTGAAATGATGCCGCACGCTTTCGCGTATCAGGATGATATAATCGTCATCGGACGGACACTAGAGGAGCACATGCGGAACCTAAAGGAAGTATTCAGAAGACTGCGAGCGGTAAACCTGAAAGTAAACGCTGATAAGTGTAAATTCTTTAGGAAGGAACTTCAATACTTAGGGCATCGCATTACAGACCAAGGCATCGGGACGAGTCCGGAAAAGGTATCAGCGATAGCATTGCTAAAACCACCGGCAAATGTCAAAGAACTACGGCAGTACTTGGGAGTGGCGTCGTGGTACAGGCGTTTTGTGCCTGATTTTGCCACGCTAGTGCATCCGCTGAACGCCCTTCTCCGAAAGGGTGTCAAATGGGAATGGACCGACGACCACCAGCAGGCCTTTGAAGCTGTCAAGGCAAGATTGGTCGCCGACCCAATTTTGGCATGCCCGGATTTTACAAAGCCGTTTGTGCTGCAGATCGATGCCAGCGATTATGGGCTGGGCGCCATTCTCACTCAAAATTCCGACCAGGGAGATCTCCTATTCCAGCCGGACCCTAAACGGGTCGGAAAAAAGTTACTCCTCCACTGAAAAGAAATGTTTAGCAATCGTGTGGGCCATAAGGAAATTAAAGCCATACCTGGAGGGATACCACTTCAAAGTGATAACAGATCACATGGCCTTGAAGTGGTTGAATAGCATCGAGAGCCCAACCGGAAGAATCGCGCGGTGGGCACTGGAGCTCCAGCAATACGACTTCGAAATCACATACAGGAAAGGCCAGCTGAATATTGTGGCGGACGCACTGTCACGGCAGCCCTTACCTGAAACCTGCCGAAGGTTGAAAACGAAGTCACCTGGTCAGTCAGCAAAACAAGCCGAATGTAGCTGGATAAGGGACATAAGGGGCAAGATAGCACAGAACCCCCAAAAATATCCGGACTATTTAGTGGAGGCCGACCGGCTGTACCGGCACATTCCTCACAGAGCAGGCAACGTGGATGTGGTCGCATGGAAGCTATGCGTACCAATCGGGTCAAGGCAGCGAGTCATGGTTGAGAACCACGATATACCGACGGCCGGACACATGGGCAGCCGGAAGACGATCGCGAGGGTGGCAGCGAGGTATTATTGGCCGGGAATGCACCGCGACATTAGGAAGCACGTGCGGAACTGTGAGAGCTGCCTCAGGTACAAGCCCAGTCAGCTCCAGGCAGCCGGAAAAATGCTCACACAGATCCCAGAGGAGCCCTGGGCCACAGTATGCGCCGATTTCGTTGGACCGCTTTCTAGGTCGAAACACGGGAACTCGATTCTACTAGTGCTCGTAGATCCGTTCTCGAAGAGGACGGAAATAGTACCAATACGTAGGGCTACCACGGAGACGCTGGAAAAGGCAATCCGGGAAAGGATTGTCTCAAGGTACGGCGTGCCGAAGGACTTGATCACCGATAACGGGGTGCAATTCACGGGCAGGGCGTTCAAGCGGTTCTTGACAGAGTTGGGAGTGCGGCACCAGTTCACAGCCCCGTACACACCACAAGAAAATCCCACGGAGAACTGGAAAATTAATGATCGCCCAGTTTGCCGGACAAGACCAGAGAACGTGGGATGAGAAATGGCCAGAATTCCAGCTGGCCGTGAACACTAGTGTAGCCGAGTCCACAGGGTATTCGCCGGCATTCGTCACGCAGGGTAGAGAGCCCAGGTTACCGAGCGCGTTGTTCGATGAAGAAACCGCCGGCACAGGAAGGGAAACTTAGACCCCGTCGGAAAATGCGAAAAAAATAAACGAAATCTTCGAGCTGGTTAGACGGAACATGGAGAAGGCGGCGCAGGATCAGACGCGCCACTACAATCTCCGGAGGCGCCCTTCGAAACCACAGATCGGAGACACGGTATAGGCCAAGGAACACCATCTATCCAAGGCGGCAGAAGGATTCGCGGCGAAACTGGCCCCCAGATACGAAGGGCCGTTTGAAATAATTAATTTCGACTCTCCGGTTATTTGCAACCTGCGGCACGAGCACACGGGCAAAGAAAGAAAAACACACATTAGCCAGTTAAAACCGCAAAGCAAAGAGGGGCAGTCTCAACAAATCCGGCGTATCGGAGGAGCACTGTACCCTAACCAAAGAAAGGGGGAGGACGATACACGGTATCGAAATTAACGGTCAAGCACACAAACACAGGCACACATCAGGATCGCGAGAGCGGGACAGGAAGGGTTTAAAAAGCCGTAGGCACCGTTACCGGCTAAACACACACATGCACGGGTTGCGTAGGAGGCGTGTACACGGAGGGCACCGTTACCTTTAAACGATACACGGACACAGAGCGGAGAGCGAGTCCCGTTACCGGTACACGTCTCTGCGAATAACGGAACCGAGGATAAGCTGAAGAACCGAGGTTTCGTCAGCGACGGCGCTGCATGGTGCAGGTCTTTCCAAAAAAGATAGTCATCATAAGCGCACGTAAGAGTAACACCCAACAGCGAGTGGAGCACGAGGTGAGGGAGGAGCGCGCCAGGGAACAGCCAGTGGCGAAGTGGAGACGGGACTCCGATTCCGTCGGGCCGGCAGAAAACACGATCACGGTCACTTGCTGCAGCAAGGGTCTCCCGGGGCACGCGGTCCAGGGTCAGCACCCCGAGACATGTAAGGGGCATCGTGGTCATGGGTCGCTGTAAGGAAAAAGTCGTTAATTAAAGGAAAACTACAAGCAGCAAGTTTACCTACCAGTTTTTTCAAAACAACGAGGCCGTGAGGAAATTAGGGACGGGGGCCGCCAGGCGATAGGCGGTCGATCGATAGTTGCGATCGATGGGTACAAAAAAATACTGGATTTCTCAAGGAACGGTCACACGGAGGCAACTTAAGACAACGGAAACGATAACGATAACGGCAACAACGATGGCAATGCTGGACCCACTATCGATAAGTGCGATCGAGACAGGGTCAGTAGAGTGGCCAGACGACGGGAATCGGAATGGTGATTTCAAATACGGGGAAATGTCTGGGCGGGAAATTCAAATTCTACGCAGGGAATGGTCTAAGGAACGGGATGCAGTTTTGGGAAAGTTCAAGTCTTTCGGGGAACTGTCTGGGGAACAGGCTATCGCATAACAGCCATGGGAAAGTTAAAGGTCTTTCAGAACGCTGTCTGGGGGGAGTCTTACGAGGACAGTTTAGGGAAAGTTGAAGTATTTTGGGGAACTGTATGGGGTCACGAGGAGAATTTGAATAAACGAACAAAGGGGGCGGGGAGATCACCACTTTCATAACATTTCCGAAGAAAGGGGGAAATGTGAGGAGTCTTAAAACTCCCCACAAATTCCGAGGCTGGAGAACTGCATAGCAACAGCGAAGGAGGCGAGAATGCCGGAGGCGTCAAGGGCAACAAGGTCAAACGGTAAACAACGGACCTTGGACCCGGGCAAAGCGGAGACACCGTGGACTAACGGTACCACGCTGGACATTGGACCCTCGCACGGCAAGGGAAACAGGGTCGAACGGTAAATTGGCGGAGGACGCACCGTGAACTAACGGTGCGGCAGTGGACCTTAGACCCGATCACGCGAGCTGGAAAAGGGAAATAACGGGACCATCACAGGCTATAAAAGCCGGCGCAAGCGCAGCACACAGGAGAGTAATAGTGCGAGAATCAGAGCGAGTGCGTGTACGCGAGACCAGTAGCAAGTTAATCAAGTTCAGAGTACCAGGATCAAGATCGCAAAGTTGAGACGCCGAACGACTGAGAGTCTACAAGGCTGAGGCTTCAACGCTGAGATCCAACGGGTGCTAGGTCGTGGTTAAATCGAGCTCAGGGAGTCCTTGCGTGGAGTCTGCGATAAAGGTGGCTGGGCGAAGAGGTCGAACCGAGTTCAACCTGCTAGGCATACACCTTGCCGACACAATCCGGACCGACTTAGGAAGCCTGCGATAAAGGTGGCTAGGCGAAGAGGCAGAACCTCGTTCTACCTGCTAGGCGAAACACCTTGCCGGTCCCGACAGTGAGGCTCGCATAGAGTCTCGAAGGAGCCGTCACGAGTCAGATACCAGTAAGCAGGCGACGACGAGGAGCGACCCGCGAGGGACAGCGACGAGGAGCGACGCCGCAGAGGACGACGACGAGGAGCAGCAGCAACTAAAGAGCCGCGAGGCTTGTAGAAGGAGACAAATAAAGACAGCTACGAGCCCAACAGAACTCTGGCGTTATTCTTTGGTCAAAGGCAATCACCCAATATAAATTTGGTGGAACGAACCCATAACCTCTCTGAGCTAGCCGCCCGTTAACGTAGCGAGCGAGAATACATAGAAATCAGGTCGTTACAGATGTTGTTGCAGGAACTGTGGCTTCGAAAATTAGATTGGGACGAGTCGCTACCGATGCAGTTGCTCACGTCGTGGGAGTCGTTTAAAGCGACGCTTCTGCAGCTGCCTAAGATTAAGGTATCGTGATTCGTCAACACAGATCCACAAGTCCCAATTCAAATACATGGTTTGGCTGACGCTTCCATGCGAGCGTATGGAGCGTGCATATACGCTCGGACTCAAACTGCTGAAGGTTTAAAAGTGTCTTTATTGACCGCCAAATCGAAAGTAGCTCCCCTCAAGACGAAAACATTGCCTCGCCTTGAGCTGTGTGCAGCTCACCTTTTAGCAGATCTCTATAATCGTGTCAGGCCATTGCTAAATTCTCCTATTGAGAATGTTTTGCTGTGGACAGCCCAGCTCGTAGTCAGCCCAGAGCCAAATTATGTGCTTCAGAAAATACAGTCCTTTTCGTCGCACCTGAAGCTTCTGAGAGTTTTCGTGTGGGTTTTTCGTTTTATTCAAAGGTGCAGAAGGGTGTCGAATCCCTTTGTAAAAAGTATTTCGCCAAGAGAACTGGATTTCGCTTTTGATAAAATTTTCGAAGTTGTCCAATTTCACGAGTTCAGGGACGACTTAAGCAAAATTCGGAAGAATAAGCCGGTAGCAACGAATATTCAAAAGTTAAACCCTTTTCTTCAGGAAAATAAATTAGATTGGTGCTCCTCGACATTGCTACGAGTTGGGGGTCGGTTATTGAATGCTCCTATCCCGTACGAAGCCGTACAGTCGTTGTACCACTAAAAAAAAATTTTCTGCGACAAAAATTGCATTCCGCAACTTGATGGCACTTCTCTGCTCATTAAATCGGACATTGTAAAAATAAAAAAAAAAACACTGTTGCGCAACCGCAAATATAGAAATGGCATTTACATGAAATTTCAGATGTCATTAATAGTTCTGCTAACTCAAAAAAAAAGAGCTGGTCCGAAATGTTAGGCCCGCGAAGTTTAAATTGAAAATTCACCATACCTTCTTACAGTATCGTCTTCACCGCAGTATTACCGTGGAGGAGCCTCACCAGAGAGAAACGGACCTGTTCATAGGGCAAAAAGACTGAAATATGCCCACACAAAAAGTTACTGCACTTTACGCCCAGTCTGCGTTACCTGCGGTGACTTTCACTGCACACAAGAATGCTTAGAAAATAAAGAAGATTCAGCACTAAGAAAGTGTAGCAACTGGGGAGGGAACCACATGGCTTCCCAAAAAGTATGCTTTGCGATTCTTCAGTTCCTAAATATTGATATCATTCCTTTCTCGGAAGCCCAAAAATCGGTCGGAGTTCTTTTGCACTCAGGAAATTTTTTTGATGAATGATTTTCTGCGGGTTTTTAAAAAACCGTAATTTTGATATTGTAAATTGTAACTTCCTGGTCTGCCACAGAAATCACTCTAGCTTCAATTCCGCTTTAATTATTTTTAAGGGATGCCACAGACGTTGTTTTTCCGCTGATTAGGAATCGCTGACTATTGGGCCAGTTATTTTACATTTTGGACGTTGATGCACTATGGTCAGTACAAACAAGGGGCCCGTACGACACCAAGCAATGCTTGTTTCGCACGGACTCCAGGGGGCGTTTTAAACGAGAACGCGAAAAGTAAAAGAAAAGGGACAATAAAGGAACGGAGGGACTAATTTAAAATACATACGAAACAAGTAAATAAGTAGGATAAGATTAATGTTTTTAAAAACGGTAAAGAGTCAGTAGTAGAAATGATGTGTGTAAGGATGCTCTCTGGCCGGGTTACAGATCTCAGTCAGATCCAGGAGTCCTTTACAAGAAATTTGTAAATCACCGAAACACCGGACTAGAGAGTTTCATTCAACGAGTGAATGAGTCGTTTGGGGGATCACGCCGAAGGTTCTCATGGACGCCGGGAGAGGGAGAGTAGTGTCGGAGTTGATTGCGCCGTATCTCGCTCCGGAGTTAAAAATCCCACGGGATTTTTCCACCGGACTGAACCTTCGGGCGAGGCCAAGCCGGGTAGAATTTGTCGGACGTGGGGGGATTGAAGGGAAAAGGATGGCGGTATGACTGACCAGTCGGGAATGATGTCCACGCGCAGATCAAATGCACTACGAGGAGGAAAGCTAGGGTACTAGACCAGACGGGCCGGGTGTCCGCGTGCCGGTTGCATGCGCTACGAAGGGGGAATCTAAGATACTAGACCGGACGGGACGGGTGTCCACGTGCGGGTCTCAAATACTATGATGTGGGAAGTTAGGATACTAGACCAGACGGGCCGGGTGTCCGCGTACCGGTCGCATGCGCTACGAAGGGGGGGAATCTAAGATACTAGACCGGACGAGACGGGTGTCCACGTGCGGGTCTCAAATACTACGATGGGGGGGGCAAGATACTAGACCAGACGGGCCGGGTGTCCGCGTACAGGTCTCAAATACTACTAAGAGGGAAGCTAAGATACTAGACCAGACGGGCCGGGTGTCCGCGTACAGTTCTCAAATACTACGGGGAGGGAGGCTAGGATACTAGACCAGACGGGACGGATGTCCGCGTACAGGCCACGTGCACTACGTTGAAGGAAGCTAGGATACTAAGAATAAAAAGAATCACAAACGGGGGATTTAACCTTTTACTTCTTCTCTTTATTTTTTTTTTTTTAGATTATTTTTATTTATCTACTATCCTCCTACGAGTCCGCTACACCGTCTTTACTTAACGGTGAGGAATTTTATGAACACTAACCTCAAAACACTGATCAGCCCACTTATTCATTGGTCGCCTGTCGTCGCGCGGTCGGGGCGTCACTCGGATTAAACGGAAAATCGCTGCGGGAGACACGTCCGCCCGTCTTGCTATTCCGACACGAGAGACCGCTTCCTCGATCGGTGTTTGACCACCTTCCCCACGCTCCCTTTTTCTCGTTTTTCCGGATTCCTAGTATGTTCCTTAATTTCTAGTATTTTCTATTCCTCACTAAATATCGGCTGGCGTTGCCACTCGAGTTTGGAACCTAACTACGACTTAATATTCGGTTTCAACTTAATTTTTATTATCCATTATGCGTCGTTAACACCTATAACCTTACATACTATTAACTTAATATTTATTATTCATGATAAGTCGATAATTGTATCGTACACCGTCTAGGTGTGTACGTTAGTGGCTTCTGCGTAGTATGGTTTGAGCTGGGATATGTTGGCGATCCGTCGCCGTCGATCTCCGGGACGTTGCAAGCGTACCAAGTTCGGAGATGTGAACTTCGTAACGGCGTAAGGGCCGTCATACTTGGGAGCAAGTTTGGCGGCGAGTCCCTCGGCTGCTTTCGATAAGGGATGCTGTCGCAGCCAAAATTGACCGCCGAGCGTGGTTCTCCATTCTCGCCTTCGTAGTTTATAATGTCTCGCATGATCTTGAGACACTCGTTGAAGATTTGATCGTACGATGTTGAAGATTCCTTTGAGGTGAGACGCCTTGTCTTCAGGACCTGTATGCACGACTGCCGATCCGGGGGTGAGTTCATCATACAGCATCGCAGGCAAGCGTGGTTCCCGTCCTTGAGATAGGAACGCGGGGCTATACCCCGTATACTGCTATTGATCGCGAGGGATATCTCTGGCAACATATTATCACACCAACTCTGGTCGCCTTCCGACAGCTGGGATATCAGCGTCTTCACAGTGCGGTTGGTCCTTTCTGTGGGATTCTCCTGTGGACAATATGGAGCCGTGTACTGGATATCTATGGCGAGCTTGGCGAAATAGTCCTTTAGGACCCGGCTTGTGAATTGGGTTCCATTGTCGCATACGAACTTCCGGGGAATGCCCACTCGTGCAAGTATGCGCTTCCGAAACGCTTTCTGCACTTGAGCTACGGTGGCTTTCCGGAGTAGTATCAGTTCTACCCATTTCGAGAATACGTCGTAAAACACCAGAAGCATAGTATTCCCTTGTTTCGACCGGGGTAGTGGGCCTACAAAGTCCGCACAGAGAATGTGTAACGACCTTATTTCTATGTATTCTCGCTCGCTACGTTAACGGGCGGCTAGCTCAGAGAGGTTATGGGTTCGTTCCACCAAATTTATATTGGGTGTTTGCCTTTGACCAATGAATAACGCAAGAGTTCTGTTGGGATCGTAACTGTCTTTATTCGTCTCCTTGTACGAGCCTCGCGGCTCTTCAGCTGCTGCTGCTCCTCGTCGTCGTCCTCTGCGGCGTCGCTCCTCGTCGCTGTCCTTCGCGGCGTCGCTCCTCGTCGTCGACTGCTTGCTGGTATCTGCCTCGTGACGGCTCCGTCGAGACTCTGGATGTTATGCGAACCTCACTATCGGGACCGGCAAGGTGTTTCGCCTAGCAGGTAGAACGCCGTTCTGCCTCTTCGCCTAGCTACCTTTATCGCAGGCTCCCTAAGTCTGTCCGGATTGTGTCGGCAAGGTGTATCGCCTAGCCGGTTGAACCGGTCGACCTCTTCGCCCAGCCACCTTTATCGCAGACTCCACGCAAGGACTCCCTGAGCTCGATTTAACCACGACCTAGCACCCTTTGGATCTCAGCGTTGAAGCCTCAGCCTTGTAGACTCTCAGTCGTTCGGCGTCTCGACTTTGCGATCTTGATCCTGGTACTCGGCACTTGATTAACTTGCTACTAGTCTCGCGAACACCCACTCGCTTTGATTCTCGCACTATTACTCTCTTTGTGTGCTGCGCTTGCGCCGCCTTTAATAGCCTGTGATGGTCCCGTTATTTCCCTTTTCCAGCTCGCGTGATCGGGTCCAAGGTCCACTGCCGCACCGTTAGTTCACGGTGCGTCCTCTTTGTGCGGGTCCGAAGTCCGCCAAATTACCGTTCGACCCTGTTACCCTTGCCGTATGAGGGTCCAATGTCCAGCGTGGTACCGTTAATTCACGGTGTCTCCGCTTTGCCCGGGTCCAAGGTCCGTTGTTTACCGTTTGACCTTGTTGCCCTTGACTCCTCCGGCATTCTCGCCTCCTTCGCTGTTGCTATGCAGCTCTCCTGCCTCGGAATTTGTGGGGAGTTTTAGGACTCCTCACATATCCCCCATATCCCACATAGCCCAAACTCGTTCTCCTCGTGACCCTATACAGTTCCCCAAAAGACTTCAACTTTCCCTGAGCTGCCCTCGTAAGACTCCCCCCAGACAGCGCTCTGAAAGACCTTTAACTTTCCCATGGCAGTGCTGCGTTAGCCTGTTCCCCAGACAGTTCCCCGAAAGACTTGAACTTTCCCGAAACTGCATCTTGTTCCTTCGATAATTCCCCGCGTAGAATTTGAATTTCCCGCCCAGACATTTCCCCGTGTTTGACATCACCATTCCGATTCCCGTCGTCTGACCACACCTCGATCGCACTTATCGATAGTGGTTCCAGCATTGCCATCGTTGTTGCCGTTATCGTTTCCGTTGTCTTAAGTTGCCTCCGTGTGACCGTTTCTTGAGAAATCCAGTATTTCTTGTACCCATCGATCGCAACTATCGATCGACCGCCTATCGCCTGGCGCCCCCGTCCCTAATTTCCTCACGGCCTCGTTGTTTTGAAAAAACTGGTAAGTTAACTTGCTGATGATAGTTTTCCTTTAATTAACGACTTGTTTCTTTACAGCGACACCATGACCATGATGCCCCTGACATGTCTCGGGGTGCTGACCCTGGACCGCGTGCCCCGGGAGACCCTTGCGGCGGCAAGTGACCCCCCTCGCCCTACGCCTGCGGCAGCCTCGTGTTTTCTGCCGGCCCGCGTGCTTGGCCCCGCGATTCCCCCCCTCACCGCCCCCGTTCCGCGATCGGCTGCTGCGGCGGACCACTCTTTTTTTCTGTGTTGTGTCTTGTTGTGATCCCCTGCCCAAAAAATAACTGCTGGGCTCGAATGCTATTATCTGTTTATTGGGCCTTAAACACCCGCACCCGGCCCCCTGCTACCTTGACTCGGTAGCGCTGTCCCTCCTCCAGCACGAGCTTGGCCCACCTGGCCTTCCTCTGCCTCCCTCGCTGTCGCTGGCTTCGGCCACCCGCGCCGGCCAATCCGCCTCGGAACATCCGCCCACGGTTCCGCGCCCTCCGACTGCTGTCTCCTGCAGCGTCGGCCTCGGCGGTGGGGCTCGCGACTCCGGGCACGACGTCTACCGCGCCAGCTTCGGGGTGGCGCCGTGTCCCGCGACGTCTCCGGCGGGGTGGGCCACTCCCATGGCCCCTTCTCCAGCCCCTCCTGGGCCTCGCGTTCCTCCTCGGTCGTCACCTCCAGCCCCGCGCGATCGGCCGTCTCCGCGACGCGTTTCGTCGACCTGGCCCTCGGATCGCGCGGGCTCAGCGGCGGTGGGCGCCGCCACTCGATGGCTTCGATGGCCTCTCGCATCCTGGCCTCCTCTGCTGCCTCCTCGGGCGCGGGCCACGTCCACGTGACCGTCTGCCCACTCTTTGGGCTCGTCCGACGGTGGTATCTGCCCTAGGCAGATCCCTCCGAGCCCTGCCGTCGCCCTGCTCAACCGGCGGAAGATCATTCTTTCCCTCGCAGCTCGCCGCGTCACGTCGTCCTCGTCCGACGACACCTCGGGACTGACGGTCTCCGTCCCCTCCTCCTCCTCCTCACTCGCGTCCTCCGGTCCACTCTCGTCGGAAGAGATGGAAACGACCTCTGCGATCTCCGTCGCGTCTGCGCCTGGGTCCTCCTCCTCGGACGGTAGCTCCACGTCCGAGATCTCCCCGGTGGACTCCTCGTCCGCCTCGCTGACCGGTGACGGGGATCGCGACACCAGGGGACGCCAGAAGCTGGAGAACGGAATCGGAGTCCTGTCTCCACTTCGCCAATGGCTGTTTCCTGGCGCGCTCCCCCTCACCTCGTGCTCCACTCGCTGTTGGGTGTTATTCTCACGTGCGCTCATGATGACGATCTTGTTTGGAAAGACCTGCACCATGCAGCGCCGTCGCTGACGAAAACCTCGGTTCTTCCGCGTATCCTCGGTTCCGTTATTCGCGGAGACGTGTACCGGTAACGGTACTCGCTCTCCGCTCTGTGTCCGTGTAACGTTTACAAATAACGGTGCCCTCCGTGTACACGCCTCCTACGCAACCCGTGCATGTGTGTGTTTAGCCGGTAACGGTGCCTACGGCTTTTAAACCCTCCCTGTCCCGCTCTCGCGCTCCTGACTTGTGTGCCTGTGTGTGTGTGCTTGACCGTTAATTTCGATACTGTGTATCGTCCTCCCCCTTTCTTCGGTTAGGGTACAGTGCTCCTCCGATACGCCGGATTTGTTGAGACTGCCCCTTTTTTGCTTTGTGGTTTTAACTGGCTTATGTGTGTTTTCCTTTCCTTGCCCGTGTGTTCGTGCCGCAGGTTGCAAATAACCGGAGAATCGAAATTAATTATTTTAAACGGTCCCTCGTATCTGGGGGCCAGTTTCGCCGCGAATCCTTCTGCCGCCTTGGATAGATGGTGCTCCTTGGCCCATACCGTGTCTCCAATCTGTGATTTCCAAGGGCGCCTCCGGAGATTGTAGTGGCGCGCCTGATCCTGCGCCGCCTTCTCCATGTTCCGTCTGACCAGCTCGAAGATTTGGTTTATTTTTTTCGCATTCTCCGACGGGGTCTGGGTTTCCCTTCCTGTGCCGGTGGTTTCTTCATTAAACAACGCGCTCGGTAACCTGGGCTCTCTACCCTGCGTGACGAATGCCGGCGAATACCCTGTGGACTCGGCTACACTAGTGTTCACGGCCAGCTGCAATTCTGGCCATTTCTCATCCCACGTTCTCTGGTCTTGTCCGGCAAACTGGGCGATCATTGTTTTACAGTTCTATTGGCCCTCTCCGTGGGATTTTTTGTGGTGTGTACGGGGCTGTGAACTGGTGCCGCACTCCCAACTCTGTCAGGAACCGCTTGAACGCCCTGCTCGTGAACTGAACCCCGTTATCGGTGATTAAGACCTTCGGCACGCCGTACCTTGAGACAATCCTTTCCCGGATTGCCTTTTCCAGCGTCTCCGTGGTAGCCCCTCCGCATTGGCACTATTTCCGTCCACTTCGAGAACCGATCTACGAGCACTAGTAGCATCGAGTTCCCGTGTTTCGACCGAGGAAGCGGCCCAACGAAATCGGCGCATACTGTGGCCCAGGGCTCCTCTGGGATCTGTGTGAGCATTTTTCCGGCAGCCTGGCCAATCCGCCTCGGAACATCCGCCCACGGTTCCGCGCCCTCCGACTGCTGTCTCCGCAGCGTCGGCCTCGGCGGTGGGGCTCGCGACTCCGGGCACGACGTCTACCGCGCCAGCTTCGGGGTGGCGCCGTGTCCCGCGACGTCTCCGGCGGGGTGGGCCACTCCCATGGCCCCTTCTCCAGCCCCTCCTGGGCCTCGCGTTCCTCCTCGGTCGTCACCTCCAGCCCCGCGCGATCGGCCGTCTCCGCGACGCGTTTCGTCGACCTGGCCCTCGGATCGCGCGGGCTCAGCGGCGGTGGGCGCCGCCACTCGATGGCTTCGATGGCCTCTCGCATCCTGGCCTCCTCTGCTGCCTCCTCGGGCGCGGGCCACGTCCACGTGACCGTCTGCCCACTCTTTGGGCTCGTCCGACGGTGGTATCTGCCCTAGGCAGATCCCTCCGAGCCCTGCCGTCGCCCTGCTCAACCGGCGGAAGATCATTCTTTCCCTCGCAGCTCGCCGCGTCACGTCGTCCTCGTCCGACGACACCTCGGGACTGACGGTCTCCGTCCCTCCTCCTCCTCCTCACTCGCGTCCTCCGGTCCACTCTCGTCGGAAGAGATGGAAACGACCTCTGCGATCTCCGTCGCGTCTGCGCCTGGGTCCTCCCTCCTCGGACGGTAGCTCCACGTCCGAGATCTCCCCGGTGGACTCCTCGTCCGCCTCGCTGACCGGTGACGGGGATCGCGACACCAGGGGGGACGCCAGAAGCTGGAGAACGGAATCGGAGTCCTGTCTCCACTTCGCCAATGGCTGTTTCCTGGCGCGCTCCCCCCTCACCTCGTGCTCCACTCGCTGTTGGGTGTTATTCTCACGTGCGCTCATGATGACGATCTTGTTTGGAAAGACCTGCACCATGCAGCGCCGTCGCTGACGAAACCTCGGTTCTTCCGCGTATCCTCGGTTCCGTTATTCGCGGAGACGTGTACCGGTAACGGTACTCGCTCTCCGCTCTGTGTCCGTGTAACGTTTACAAATAACGGTGCCCTCCGTGTACACGCCTCCTACGCAACCCGTGCATGTGTGTGTTTAGCCGGTAACGGTGCCTACGGCTTTTTAAACCCTCCCTGTCCCGCTCTCGCGCTCCTGACTTGTGTGCCTGTGTGTGTGTGCTTGACCGTTAATTTCGATACTGTGTATCGTCCTCCCCCTTTCTTCGGTTAGGGTACAGTGCTCCTCCGATACGCCGGATTTGTTGAGACTGCCCCTTTTTGCTTTGTGGTTTTAACTGGCTTATGTGTGTTTTCCTTTCCTTGCCCGTGTGTTCGTGCCGCAGGTTGCAAATAACCGGAGAATCGAAATTAATTATTTTAAACGGTCCCTCGTATCTGGGGGCCAGTTTCGCCGCGAATCCTTCTGCCGCCTTGGATAGATGGTGCTCCTTGGCCCATACCGTGTCTCCAATCTGTGATTTCCAAGGGCGCCTCCGGAGATTGTAGTGGCGCGCCTGATCCTGCGCCGCCTTCTCCATGTTCCGTCTGACCAGCTCGAAGATTTCGTTTATTTTTTTCGCATTCTCCGACGGGGTCTGGGTTTCCCTTCCTGTGCCGGTGGTTTCTTCATTAAACAACGCGCTCGGTAACCTGGGCTCTCTTACCCTGCGTGACGAATGCCGGCGAATACCCTGTGGACTCGGCTACACTAGTGTTCACGGCCAGCTGCAATTCTGGCCATTTCTCATCCCACGTTCTCTGGTCTTGTCCGGCAAACTGGGCGATCATTGTTTTTACAGTTCTATTGGCCCTCTCCGTGGGATTTTTTTGTGGTGTGTACGGGGCTGTGAACTGGTGCCGCACTCCCAACTCTGTCAGGAACCGCTTGAACGCCCTGCTCGTGAACTGAACCCCGTTATCGGTGATTAAGACCTTCGGCACGCCGTACCTTGAGACAATCCTTTCCCGGATTGCCTTTTCCAGCGTCTCCGTGGTAGCCCTCCGCATTGGCACTATTTCCGTCCACTTCGAGAACCGATCTACGAGCACTAGTAGCATCGAGTTCCCGTGTTTCGACCGAGGAAGCGGCCCAACGAAATCGGCGCATACTGTGGCCCAGGGCTCCTCTGGGATCTGTGTGAGCATTTTTCCGGCAGCCTGGAGGTGACTGGGCTTGTACCTGAGGCAGCTCTCACAGTTCCGCACGTGCTTCCTTATGTCGCGGTGCATGCCCGGCCAATAATACCTCGCTGCCACCCTCGCGATCGTCTTCCGGCTGCCCATGTGTCCGGCCGTCAGCGTATCGTGGTTCTCAACCATGACTCGCTGCCTTGACCCGCTTGGTACGCATAGCTTCCATGCGACCACATCCTCGTTGCCTGCTCTGTAAGGAATGTGCCAGTACAGCCGGTCGGCCTCCACTAAATAGTCCGGATATTTTTGGGTGTTCTGTGCTATCTTGCCCCTTATGTCCCTTATCCAGCTACATTCGGCTTGTTCTGCTGACTGACCAGGTGACTTCGTTTTCAACCTTCGGCAGGTTTCGGGTAAGGGCTGCCGCGACAGTGCGTCCGCCACAATATTCAGCTGGCCTTTCCTGTATGTGATTTCGAAGTCGTATTGCTGGAGCTCCAGTACCCACCGCGCGATTCTTCCGGTTGGGCTCTCGATGCTATTCAACCACTTCAAAGCCATGTGATCTGTTATCACTTTGAAGTGGTATCCCTCCAGGTATGGCTTTAATTTCCTTATGGCCCACACGATTGCTAAACATTCCTTTTCAGTGGCGGAGTAACTTTTTTGCGACCCGTTTAGGGTCCGGCTGGAATAGGATATCACCCGCTCACCCTGGTCGGAATTTTGAGTGAGAATGGCGCCCAGCCCATAATCGCTGGCATCGGTCTGCAGCACAAACGGCTTTGAAAAATCCGGGCATGCCAAAATTGGGTCGGCGACCAATCTTGCCTTGACAGCTTCAAAGGCCTGCTGGTGGTCGTCGGTCCATTCCCATTTGACACCCTTTCGGAGAAGGGCGTTCAGCGGATACACTAGCGTGGCAAAATCTGGCACAAAACGCCTGTACCACGACGCCACTCCCAAGTACTGCCGTAGTTCTTTGACATTTGCCGGTGGTTTTAGCAATGCTATCGCTGATACCTTTTCCGGATCCGTCCCGATGCCCTGGTCTGTAATGCGATGCCCTAAGTATTGAAGTTCCTTCCTGAAGAATTTACACTTATCCGCGTTTACTTTCAGGTTTACCGCTCGCAGCCTTCTGAATACTTCCTTTAGGTTCCGCATGTGCTCCTCTAGTGTCCGTCCGATGACGATTATATCATCCTGATACGCGAAAGCGTGCGGCATCATTTCAGGTCCAATTACCTAGTCCAACGCCCGCTGGAATGTTGCTGATGCCGAGTGCAAACCGAAAGGCATAACTTTCCATTGAAACAGGCCTTTCCCTGGCACTGTGAATGCGGTATACTGCCTGCTGGCTGCCTCCAACGGTATTTGCCAGTACCCGTCCTTTAAGTCGAGGCTGCTAATATATTTAGCTTCTCGGAGTTGGTCCAGGATGTAGTTGATCATCGGCATTGGATATGCATCCTTCACGGATTTTGCGTTGATCTGCCTGAAATCCACACAGAGCCTCCATTTCCCGGTCTTCTTTCTCACCATGACTATTGGTGAGCTGTACGGACTCCTTGACGGTTCGATGCATCCCTTTTCAAGTAGCTCGTCTACTTTGGCGTTGATCTCGCCCTGCATTTTTGGATTCTTCGGATAGTACCGCTGTTTGACCGGCTGATCGTCCTTCATGGTGATCCTGTGTACTGCCACGTTTGACGTGCCTTGCAGATTTTCCAGGCTCTCCAACTCGGTCTTTAAAAACTGGTCCACATCCTTCTCCGAAAATTCATTTGCGGCTTCCACGACTGCTACCGACAGTTTTTCCTCTAGCCAGCCTCGGTGTCTGTCCCTCGCCGGTATCATCACTCTGTGACCTGCGCATTTCACCTCGGCTCCGATTTTGGTGAGGAAGTTCCATCCTAGCACCAGTTCGTCAATCAATCCTGGGAGGATCAGCAGCTCCATCGACACTTTTCTTGTGCCAAGTCCGATTTGAATTTCTAACTGCGATTTTACGTCTCCGCATCTACCGTCCGCCATCCGTACTTGCCTCTTTGTGGGTCCAACCTTTCCTGCCGCCTGCAGCCTGTCCGCCAGCTCTTTGCTGATGAAACTCGCTGTCGCGCCGGTGTCCACCGTGGCCTTAACGTTCGCGTCACCTATGAGCACTGTGGCGGACAGTTGCATTTCTTCCGCCTTCAGGTCGCCCATTATTTTTGAGAGGCAGCACCTTACGATCCCTGGCCGCCCCTCGGAGGCTGGGATCGTTGCGCGTTTCCCGAACAGCACTCCACCGTTCGGACGCCTATCTTTCCGCATCGCCAGCAGAATGTGAGTCGCCGGTTCCGGCACTCCTTCGTCCAGTGGTCCGCGCCCCCGCATCTGCGACACGCGTTGGCCGGATTCTGTATAAATCCACTGCGATCGGCTGGTGCTCCGTGTTCCTGCGGCGTATGCCTCCGTAGCGCCTCCGTGTCCTCCTGGCACCGCCTACACACCGCACCCTGCTCTGCCCTTGGCCTTGGCACTGGGCGGTTCTGTGTCCTCTGGGAGTGGTTTTCCATTTCAAACTTCTCCCGTTGCTCCTCGAACTCGTCAGCCAGCGCCATCAGGGTGTCCAGGTGCCGACACTCGTACGGCCGGATAAACATTCGGAGGGTCGGCGTGCTGTTCTCCTTTATCCTGTTCAGGACTTCTTTGGCAGACATACCCAGGGGCCGCATCATCGTCTGCATGTCCACCATGTAATCTTTAAATTTTTCCCCGTATGTCTGCCTCCGCTGCCTGATCTGGTCCGCTAGCTTCTCCATGTAGCCTCGAGGAAGGAAATATCCTTGGAAGCTGAATATGAAGTCTCCCCAGTTGTCCCACTGCCGGTTGTTGGCTATGAACCACTTTAGGGCTCTGCCCTGCAGCAGCTCCGGAATTGCTCGTGGGATCTGGTTTATATCCAGACCATATGTCACGCTTGACCACTCCACCTGCTCCAGGAACTCCAGTGGCTTGTCGTTGCCGTCATACCGAAAGTTCCACTCTCGAACTTGCTTGGCCACCTTGGCGTAGTCCTGCGGATGTGGCCGTACGCTTTCTTTCCTCTCGCGGCTGCCTTCTCGCTGCCTGCCGTCGCTTGCCAGGCTCTGAATATCCAGGCTTGCTATAAGGCCTTTGGCATCTGCGGCTGTTAGCTTGAATTTTGGGACCGGCAGCTTCCGGAATTTGATCTCCAGACCTGCCACTAACTCTGCCACGACCGGGTCTTCTGTTATGCGGTCAACCGTCTCTGCCAGGGTCTTCCTCATCGCCTCTACCGAGCCCTCTAGTTCTATTCCCAGAACATTGCTCACCTCGGCGAAGTCCTCCTTCCTGAGATTATAAATCCAGGACTTTCCCATCTCAATCACTCATGGGCGCCAGATGTAACGACCTTTTTTCTATGTATTCTCGCTCGCTACGTTAACGGGCGGCTAGCTCAGAGAGGTTATGGGTTCGTTCCACCAAATTTATATTGGGTGATTGCCTTTGACCAATGAATAACGCAAGAGTTCTGTTGGGATCGTAACTGTCTTTATTCGTCTCCTTGTACGAGCCTCGCGGCTCTTCAGCTGCTGCTGCTCCTCGTCGTCGTCCTCTGCGGCGTCGCTCCTCGTCGCTGTCCTTCGCGGCGTCGCTCCTCGTCGTCGACTGCTTGCTGGTATCTGCCTCGTGACGGCTCCGTCGAGACTCTGGATGTTATGCGAACCTCACTATCGGAACCGGCAAGGTGTTTCGCCTAGCAGGTAGAACGCCGTTCTGCCTCTTCGCCTAGCTACCTTTATCGCAGGCTCCCTAAGTTGGTCCGAATTGTGTCGGCAAGGTGTATCGCCTAGCCGGTTGAACTCGGTTCGACCTCTTCGCCCAGCCACCTTTATCGCAGACTCCACGCAAGGACTCCCTGAGCTCGATTTAACCACGACCTAGCACCCTTTGGATCTCAGCGTTGAAGCCTCAGCCTTGTAGACTCTCAGTCGTTCGGCGTCTCGACTTTGCGATCTTGATCCTGGTACTCGGCACTTGATTAACTTGCTACTAGTCTCGCGTACACGCACTCGCTTTGATTCTCGCACTATTACTCTCTTTGTGCGCTGCGTTTGCGCCGCCTTTTATAGCCTGTGATGGTCCCGTTATTTCCCTTTTCCAGCTCGCGTGATCGGGTCCAAGGTCCACTGCCGCACCGTTAGTTCACGGTGCGTCCTCTTTGTGCGGGTCCGAAGTCCGCCAATTTACCGTTCGACCCTGTTGCCCTTGCCGTATGAGGGTCCAATGTCCAGCGTGGTACCGTTAATTCACGGTGTCTCCGCTTTGCCCGGGTCCAAGGTCCGTTGTTTACCGTTTGACCTTGTTGCCCTTGACTCCTCCGGCATTCTCGCCTCCTTCGCTGTTGCTATGCAGCTCTCCTGCCTCGGAATTTGTGGGGAGTTTTAGGACTCCTCACAAATGTCGAAAGGCTTACTGACGACCCGGGTTAGCATCTTACCTGCCGCTTTGGTTTGTTCCGTCTTAAACTTTTGACAAGATTCACAATGGCGAACATGGCGTTTCGCGTCGCGATACATACCGGACCAGAAATACCTCTGGGTCAGACGCGTAATCGCTTTTCGAACTCCCAAGTGTCCTGCGGACGGGGAATCATGACACTCACGTAAGACGCGGCCTCTACGGGAAGTTGGCACACAGAGCTTCCACGGGAAGTCGTCCTCATCGTCAGCTCGGTAGCCCATGATCCTGTAGAGCTGGTCGTTTTCGATCATGTAGTCGGCGAACTTCTCGGGTTCCTCCTGTATTTGGTCTTTTATCCTTTTAATCCAGTTGCAGTGGTCCTCGAGTTCGACAGCACCTTGCAGTGTGTCGGCCACGACGTTCAATTTACCTCGTTGATAGCGTACGTCGAATTGGAATTGCTGCAATTCTAGCGCCCAACGCGCTATTTGGCCGGAAGGGCTCTCAATAGAATTTAGCCACTTGAGAGCTAGATGGTCAGTAACGACCTCGAATCGATACCCTTCCAGGTAACACCGCATCTTCCTGATTGCCCAGGTTATGGCCAGACACGCTTTCTCCGTGGTAGTGTAGTTCTGTTCCGCGGGGTTAGTCTGCGGCTAGCGTATGCGATGACCTTCTCTTGACTTTCGGAGCCCTGTGATAAAACTACGCCCAAGCCGACGTCACTCGCGTCTGTTTGCAAAATGAACTTCTGGTCGAAATCCGGACAGCCTCATACGGGAGCAGTAGTCAGGTATCTTTTAATTTCTACCAAGGCGGCTTGCTGTTCTGGTCTCCAGGTCCACTTCATCGGTTGTACGATAGTCGCGAAACTAGGGACAAATCGCCGATACCACGAGGCCATCCCGATCCATTGACGGAGTTCCTTTAAGTTAGAGGGGCCTTCAACCCAGTCTTAATTCCGACACTGCTGATGACGTGTCCGAGGTAAACGAGTTTCTGCTTGAAGAAGCAACACTTCTTTGGTTTTATCCCTAAATTCGCCGCCCGCAATCTGCGGAAAAATTCCGAGAGATGAGTAAAGTGCTGTTCTTCTGTCGCGCTTATGATAATAATATCGTCTAGGTAAGCGAAGGCGACCGGTTCCATTTCCACGCCGATTACACTATCCAGAGCGCGTTGAAACGTGGCGCTGGCAGAATGCAACCCGAAGGGTATGACCTTCCATTGATACAATCCTCTCCCAGGAACCGTGAATGCTGTTTATTGGCGACTATCCTTAGCCATGGGAATTTGCCAATATCCGTGCTTCAAGTCCAACGTGGAAATATATCGGGCGTGGCGTAATTTCTCCTGGATGTGATTGATTCTCGGGACTGGATAGGCGTCGGGCACTGAGTGTGCGTTTAACTGACGGTAGTCTACACACATGCGCCAATCGCCTGTCTTCTTCTTGACCAATACGATGGGAGCGCTGTGCGGGCTTCTGGAAGGTTCGATGGCCCCGTCACGGAGCAGTTCGTCTACTTGGGCATCGATGACATGTTGCATCACGGGGT
>NW_024545749.1:0-16279 GCF_018152505.1 Drosophila elegans | reverse complement strand
TTCGCCGCTTGTCCTGCAGTAGAATTCATTTGCAAAGCCTCCACCTGAGCTTGAAGCTCTCGAATCCTGGTTTGCAGTTGTTGTTGCTCGTCGGGCATGTTCTCGTCGCTCTCGAAGATTAGCTTTCTGGGTACTAAGGATCGCAAGTTATATCGAGGTTCGCCGGGCATAAACTTTCGTTGTGTTGGTAGCGTCACTTTTTTGTGACTATTTGTATGTGTCTCCGTTGCACAATGTTTGCATGTGTAAGTGCATAAAACTCAGTGTGGGCAAATTTTTAATTTTGCGACAGTTTGGCTCAATTAAAAAGATTTTTGCCATATACTTAGCTGAAATCTACTATCGGGGTCGCCACTATGGTAACACGTATTGGTGTTACTATTATTTTATTGATGTATGTTTGGGTTTACAATAAGGAGTTACAAAGCGTGCGTGCAGCTTAGCCAAGAGCCGGAAGAAGAGAGAGATAGAGAAGTGTTTCTTAGAACATATCGATCAAAAAAGATAACAATAAATATCGTAGCTAAGTTCTTAGTTAACAGTTTTTCCGCTAGATGGTATTCTTCTAACTTGGGCCGCCACAAAGTCCTGTTTACTTTGGTCGTCCGATTTTGAGGAAATTTAAACCGGTAATTATGAAGTATATTTAACCATTACTATGTGTCAAAGAACTAAAAAATTAAAACAAGTCATAATTTTTTCCCTTTATTTTTCCGATTGTTCCTATGTCAGCTATATGTTATAGTCATCCGATTTTTGATGAAATTTAAGCCCTAATTCTGAAATAATTACCCCTTACTATATATCAAAGAACTAAAAAAATAAGAAATAATAAAATAAAAAAATAAAACAATAAAGAAAGCAAACTTCGGCAAGCCGAAGTTCATATACCTTTGCAGCTATTGCAAGAACTAAACATTTTTGAAAACATTAAAATTATGATTTACTTGCATATATGTTTAAAAACATTGAAGTTATGATCATTTGAAGCTCAATTATTTAATAGTTATTTTATATATTTTTAATATTGCTATTGGAGCTATATGATTTAGACGCCCGATTTTGATAAAATTTAAACCATAATTCTGAAATATTTAACCATTATGTCTAAGAACTAAAAAAAAAATTAAAAAACAACAAAGATATATTTTTTTATTTTTTCGATTGTTCCTATGCGAGCTGTATGCTATAGTCGTCCGAATTTGATGAAATTTTAAACGTAAATCGGAAATATTTAACTATTACTAAATGTCGAAGAACTAACCAAAAAACATAAAAAACAGCAAAGATATAATTTTTTTTTCATTTATTTTTCCGATTGTCCCTATGGGTGCTATATGCTATAGTCGTCCGATCCGGCTCGTTCCGACTTATATACTACCTGCAATAGAAGGACAACTTTTGGGAAAGTTATCATGCAGATAGCTTTAAAACTGAGGGACTAGTTTGCGTAAAAACGGACGGACAGACGGAAATGGCTAGATCGACTCTCCTAGTGATGCTGATCAAGAATATATAAACTTTATAGGGTCGGAAACGTCTCCTTCCCTGCGTTGCCAACTTCTGACTGAAATCATAATACCCTCTGCAAGGGTATAAAAAATACCCATTTGAGGTGTTAGTGGACTTTTGCAATAGTTCAACTTATCTAACCTCTAGTAAAACAGAAAACGAAGTCTGGATGAAACTGGGCTCATCATGAGTTATAAGCTCCTGACATCTCCCTCCTGCTCCCCATTCTAAGGTAAACCGCTCGTTGTGGCTACAGTATTCCCTAAAAAGTATCTGTCCGAACCCCTTCCCGCCTGATGACGGAAACCAAACTAAGCTCCTCCAAACCAATGGACATTGATATTACAGCGAAGAATATATTTATTATTTAATACTGATCGATATACGAAACCATAGTGTATGAGACAAAATGTCCGGCCAGGGAGCTACAATAGTGTTCCTCCATCCTTAACGGAGCCTCACAAACGCCCCTGGCTCTTTGTCAGTCTGGGAAAGTTTAATCGTCGATCCACCAAAGTAGTTGCGGATTCTTTACTAGTCGAGCCTCACAAGAAGATCGAGCATAGCCTAACTTATCCGGCAGCATCAGCTGTATGGTTTCCTGTCAGTTCCCTAACCCCCCTTCATTCCTGGAATGACAAACGCTTAATATATCCGCAACTCATTAGATCGAGGTAAATCCTTCCCGATCCTGCTTTTTCTGAAATGGTCTGGCACCTGGTTGCCCCGCATGAACTTGCCGGATTTGGGTGTTCTTGGTAGCTTCTTCCCTCTCCAACATAACAAGAATAAATATTAACCGTGCCTGCTTAAAGTCAATAAATGTAAAAGTCAGTCAGTCATCAGTACACACTGCACAGCAAGCTTATCTGTCGCTTGATCGTAATACAATCGGGTTGCGTTTTTGCCACATACCCTCCCCGTCAAACTTTTTTTGACCTACTTTACTTTTGCGTCAGCACATCCTTTAAATTGGTTTCTACAAAAAAATTGTTATTTATAACATTTGGTATAAATACTGTAAACTTATAAGTAAATAAATAAAACATATACAATGGTATAATAAATGCGGGAACTTACACTGATTTATTAATTCTTTTTTTGTAAAAAAAAACTTTTAGAAAATATTACTGATGGTAAGTAAAATGTGTTATATTTTATTTTAAGTAGAATATTATTATTTTGATTAACTTGCTGCACGATTATGTAGTTAAATTATTATTTTAGCAGGCTATCCTATAATAAAGTGATTTGACAGTTATTTTGCAGGTCTATAATTGTTGTTGTTGCTTTAGATCCGTTAGAATAATACAGTTATCTCTCTTTGTCATATCATACGAGTTGGTTATCATATAAGCTTTCCGTTTCTAAGTCACTGTGCGCTCTCTCAACGAGAGACCTAAGAGAGAAAAATAAAATCGAGTATTGTTATTGAGATGCAGCATATTCAGTGTGAAACAAAACTGTGAGCGGAAAACTGTGCGTGGACAACATAAAGAATAAAAAAAGACACATAATATTAAATATAGACTATTATTCGTGGTCAAAAAATCTACGTGCGAAATGGATAAAAACGTTGATTTTTGTAACGCCAGAGTGGTGACATTAGAGACGTGGTTGGCGTCACTAAATTTGATCAGCACGGGTACCAAAGCGGAATTGTGGGCACGTTGGTTGAAAGTTCCAAGATGTGCGTATAAAAATTGAAGCTGAAGAATCGAGAGAAGGCAATGTGAGCAAGAACAACAAAAGGAATCGCAAGTGGTGCAAGTTCAGAAAGACGTAGTTCAACCATCGGCTCCGTTATTTAAAATCAAACATTTGGCATTTCTGAGAATATTTGTCCCAGAAATTAGATCGGCAATGGATTTCCAGGGAAAGCTGTATATTCCTTGCAATTCCTACATTCCTGGGAAAAAAAGTTTGCCAAACGGTGACAGCGGCGACAACGACGTGGTGGCAGCGGCGGCAGAGGCGACAACGACGAAGTTAACGGCGGCGGCAGGGGCGGCGATGGCAAAGACCACGTTGGCAGAGATGAAGGCAGCGGACGCTACAATGACAAGATTAAGGCTGGTGAAATGAATAACAGGGCAATCTATGCATTTCTAAATTGAAGGGAGATGCTTTACAATGGTTACATGCTGGTTCAAGTTGTATAAGTGAGCCGATTAATTTCTTATTCAAACGTTTGGAAGTGGCGTTCGGCGGGAAAATGTCTATATCAGAACACGTCGTGTTTTTGAAAACCGTTCGTGAAAGGTAAATGAGCGATTTGTAGTATACTATGAGGGTAAGATGATAATGGCAAGGGAAATAAATATGGTTATGGAGGAGTTAATAGACGGCATAATCGAGGAAATACCAGTTGAAAGCATGCGCATTCAAGCACGGTTGCAATGCTTCTAAGAACCAATACAAATGTTGCGAGCGTTTGCCCAAATTTCATAGCCTGAAAAGAGGAGAGTGAGCGGTTTTCAAGTTGACAAGGAAAATCAGACGTTTGTGGTACCCAAGGACTCACGATGTCACAACTGCAACTTAAGAGAACATTGAGCTAACGACTGCTGGAAGCCGAAGAGCGTTCCTGGTTCAAGCTACGCGCGTGGAGAAGTAGGCAATATAGTAGCCAAATGTAAAACAAAGAAGACTGGAGAAACCAACAAATACATTTTTAAAATCATTAGTATGGAAAGCCTCATTGACTCGGGAAGCTCTATATGTTTATAAAAAAAGTATCTCAAGAAGCCTCATTAGAAGCAGTGAATCCAATGAGTTATGGATTTAATAAAAGCAAATTGAAATGTTTTGAAAATGTTGGTTTATATTAAAATAAGTTAATAAATGTTAAGTTCAACTTAAATGTAGTTGATAATGAGTCTATATTTTAGAGATTTTATGGATGCATATAATTTTAATATGGATTTCAACGCTCTTAAAATGGTAACGGTAGAGAAATTGGAAATTTGGATTTTTCAAAATGTATTAACATATTAAGCGAACAGTTGAAGAAAAATTAGATCAAAATGAAAGCGAAACCTTAGGTGAAACAGTTAAAGATGAAACAATAAGAGATGAAAAAATTAGTGAAAGAGTTAGAGATTAAGAAATTATTGAGAAACTGTTAGAGGTGAAAGTTGTGACGAGACAGTAAAGAATGCACAATTTGAAGAAAGTTTTGAAAATAAAATGATTGTTTAGTAAATGACGAAATTAAATACAAAATTTGTGATAAAGTTCAGTACAATATAAAAAGAATGTTTTTATGTTGTTAGAAGACAATTATATTCATGCAAACAAGCCTGATAAGCCCGCTGTCAATTAGGAAATGAATATTAAATTGGAAGAAAGTCACAAAGAAGATTATCGTACAGAGGAAAGGAAAATTGCAAGAAAAGGTAGATGATTAGATTAGGAAAAGGAATCATTAGACGTAGTAGTTCTGAATTTGCGTTCCCAAAACTGTAAGCAAAGAAGAAGTCAGGAGATTTACGATTATGTATTGATTATATGAAATTGAACAAATTAGGAAATGAATATAAAATTAGAAGAAAGTCACAAAGAAGATTATCGTACACAGGGAAAGAAAAGTTGCAAAAAAAGGTAGATGATTAGATTAGGAAAAGGATAGGATAGTACTTCTGAATTTGCGTCCCAAAAGTGTAAGCAAAGAAGAAGTCAGGAGATTTACGATAATGTATTGAATATATTAAATTGAATAAAAAGACTGCTAACGACAATTATTCTTTACCATTAATTGACGATTTGTGAAACAAATTAGTTGGAAAAACTGTGTTTACGAAATTGGATTTAAAAAATTGATATTTTTATGTCTTTGTTGAAAAGGAGTCAGTTATATAGCAATCCAAATTTCCCAGAGCCAGGAAAAAGTCAAGCTGTTCAAAGCTATTTGGGACTTTGGTCATTTTTAACAAAACTATTCTACAAGAGCAAAGCTGTTATATGATTTATTAAGGAAAGAAAAAATTTTTTTTCAAGAAAAAGAACTAGAATGTTTTGAAATGCTGAAAGAAAAATTACTAGAATCACCAGTGTTGCCAATTTATAACTCCAAAAATGATATTGAGCTTCATTTTGATGCCAGTGCCTAGGGTTTGGAGCAATTTTCATTTTTCGGAACGTACTACAGAAACAGAAGCAAAATATCATAGTTTTGAATTAGAATATATGCGTTGCAAAGGATTTAAAATTCAGGTACAAAGCAAGCGTTTTAGAATATTAACATGTTGTAATTCATGAACATTAAGGTCAACCAAGAATTGCGGGAGATGGACATTGGAACTTAAATATACCGATTATTATTATAACTGTAATAAAACTATTGTTAGCAGTATTCATGAAATATGCAATATATGTAGTTAAAGACAAGTGTTATTTTTTAGTTTATATTGTAGTGCATAGAGCTGGAAAGAAAATGCAGCATGTAGACGCTTTAAGTCGAGGAACGAATATTTTGATAACAGAAGAAAATACATTAAATGACAATTTAGTGGTATGTCAAGGAAAAGTTCAAAACATTAGGGATATAAAAATATTGTTAGAAAAAAGGTGAGCTAAAATTGTTTGAAATGAGAAATGGCGTGATCTACAGAAAACCAACGATGGAAGGTTATTGTTTTATGTACCCGAAGAGATGGAAGATCATATTTTGTACAAATATCATGATGAGTTTTGTCATTTAGGAAGAGTAAAGAGGTTAGATGCTAGTGGAAATTGGTTTAGAAATTTAAAAGTAAAAGTTTTTTATGTATATGTATATGTTCATAACGAATTTCGACAGGACAGTGTTTAAAAAGACCATATAAAATAAAGATGTGGAGAGTTTTCAACTAACACGAAACCCTTATCCGTTTGGAGTGCACAGAATATAAGACATTGGATGAGAAGAAATTGAACAAAAACTTTTTGTAATAAAAGTATTATTAGCAGTGGTACCCAAGGACTCACGATGTCACAACTGCAACTTAAGAGGACATTGAGCTAACGACTGCTGGAAGCCGAAGAGCGTGTGGAGAAGTAAGCAATATAGTAGCCAAATGTAAAACAAAGAAGACTGGAGAAACCAACAAATACATTTTTAAAATCATTAGTTATGGAAAGCCTCATTGACTCGGGAAGCTTTATAAAAAAAGTATCTCTAGAAGCCTCATTGGAAGCAGTGAATCCAACGAGTTATGGATTTAATAAAGGCAAATCGAAATGTTTTGGAAAACCGTTGGTTTATATTAAAAAGAAGTTAATAAATGTTTAGTTTTACTTAAATGTAGTTGATAATGAGTATATATTTTAGAGATTTTATGGATGCATATAATTTTAATATGGATTTCAACGCTCTTAAATGGTAACGGAAGAGAAATTGGAAAATTTGGATTTTTCAAAATATATAAACATATTAAGCGAACAGTTGAAGAAAAATTAGATCAAAATGAAAGTGAAACCTTAGGTGAAACAGTTAAAGATGAAACAATTGGAGATGAAGAAATTAGTGAAAGAGTTAGAGATTAAGAAATTATTGAGAAACTGTTAGAGGTGAAAGTTGTAACGAGACAGTAAAGAATGCACAATTTGAAGAAAGTATTGAAAATAAAATGATTGTTTAGTAAATGACGAAATTAAATACAAAATTTGTGATAAAGTTCAGTACAATATAAAAAGAATGTTTTTTATGTTGTTAGAAGACAATTATATTCATGCAAACAAGCCTGATAAGCCCGCTGTCAATTAGGAAATGAATATTAAATTAGAAAAAAGTCACAAAGAGGATTATCGTACATAGGAAAGGAAAATTGCAAAAAAAGGTAGATGATTAGATTAGGAAAAGGAATCATTAGACGTAGTAGTTCTGAATTTGCGTTCCCAAAACTGTAAGCAAAGAAGAAGTCAGGAGATTTACGATTATGTATTGAATATATGAAATTGAATAAATTAGGAAATGAATATTAAGAAGAAGTCAGAAGATTTACGATTATGTATTAAATATATGAAATTGAATAAAATGACTGTTAACGACAATTATCCTTTACCATTAATTGACGATTTGTGAGACAAATTACTTGGAAAAACTGTGTTTCAAAATTGGATTTTTTTATTTTTATGTCTTTGTTGAAAAGGAGTCAGTTATATAGCAGTCCAATTTTCCCAGAGCCAGGAAAAACTCAAGCTGTGCAAAGCTATTTCGGATTTTGGTCATTTTTAACAAAATTATTCTAGAAGAGCAAAGCTGTTATATGATTTATTAAGGAAAGAAAAAATTTTTTTTTTCAAGAAAAAGAACTAGAATGTTTTGAAATGCTGAAAGAAAAATTACTGGAATCACCAGTGTTGCCAATTTATAACTACAAAAATGATATTGAGCTTCATTTTGATGCCAGTGCCCTAGGGTTTGGAGCAATTTTCATTTTTCGGAACGTACTACAGAAACAGAAGCAAAATATCATAGTTTTGAATTAGAATATATGCGTTGCAAAGATTTAAAATTTAGGTACAAGGCAAGCGTTTAAGAATATTAACATATTGTAATTCATGAACATTAAGGTCAACCAAGAATTGCGAGATGGACATTGGAACTTTAATATAACGATTATTTTTATAACTGTAATAAAACTATTGTTAGCAGTATTCATGAAATATGCAATATATGTAGTTAAAGACAAGTGTTATTTTTTAGTTTATATTGTAGTTCATAGAGCTGGAAAGAAAATGCAGCATGTAGACGCTTTAAGTCGAGGAACGAATATTTTGATAACAGAAGCAAATACATTAAATGACAATTTAGTGGTATGTCAAGGAAAAGTTCAAAACATTAGGGATATAAAAACATTGTTTGAAAAAGGTGAGCTAAAATTGTTTGAAATGAGAAATGACGTGATCTACAGGAAAACAAACGATGGAAGATCATATTTTGTACAAATATCATGATGAGTTTGTTCATTTAGGAAGAGTAAAGGGATTAGATGCTACTGGAAATTGGTTTAGAAATATAAAAGTAAAAGTTTTTTATGTATATGTTCATAACGAATTTCGACAGAACAGTGTTTAAAGGTGTTTAAGAGACCATATAAAATAAAGATGTGGAGAGTTTTCAACAAACACGAAACCCTTATCCGTTTGGAGTGCACAGAATATAAGACATTGGATGAGAAGAAATTGAACAAAAAACTTTTGAAATAAAAGTATTATTAGCAGTTTTAATGAAAATATGCAATATAGTTTAAGACAAGTGTTATTTTTAAGTTTATATTGTAAAATACTAAGAAGAAATTGGAAGATCTACAGTGTCAGAATGGCCGCATTATATCAGGCTATCCTAGAATTAAGCGCATTAACAGTTATATTGCAGGTCCATAGTTGTTGTTTTTGTTTAAGATCCTTTAGAATAATACAGTTATCTCTCTCACAAACGCCCCTGGCTCTTTGTCAGTCTGGGAAAGTTTAATCATCGATCCACTCAAGTAGTTGCGGATTCTTTACTAGTCGAGCCTCACAAGAAGATCGAGCATAGCCTAACTTATCCGGCAGCATCAGCTGTATGGTTTCCTGTCAGTTCCCAAACCCCCCTCATTCCTGGAATGACAAATCCTTCCCGATCCTGCTTTTTCTGAAATGGTCTGGCACCTGGTTGCCCCGCATGAACTTGCCGGACTTGGGTGTTCTTGGTAGCTTCTTCCCTCTCCAACATAACAAGAATAAATATTAAAAGTGTCTGCTTAAAGTCAATAAATGTAAAAGTCAGTCAGTCATCAGTTCACACTGCCCAGCAAGCTTATCTGTCGCTTGATCGTAATACAATCGGGTTGTGTTTTTGCCACATACCCTCCCCGTAAAACTTTTTCTTGACCTACTTTACTTTTGCGTCAGCACATCCTTTAAATTGGTTTCTACAAAAAATTGTTATTTATAACATTTGGAGTAAACATATTTTACTTCATTTAAAATTGTAAACTTATAAGTAAATAAATAAAACATATTCAATGGTATAATAAATGTGGGAACTTATATTGATTTACTCATACCTTTTTGTAAAAAAAACTTTCAGAAAATATTACTGATGGTAAGTAAAATGTGTTATATTTTATTTTAAGTAGAATATTATTATTTTGATTAACTTGCTGCACGATTATGTAGTTAAATTATTATTGTAGCAGGCTATCCTAGAATAAAGTGATTTGACAGTTATTTTGCAGGTCTATAATTGTTGTTGTTGCTTTAGATCCGTTAGAATAATACAGTTATCTCTCTTTGTCATATCATACGAGTTGGTGATATTACAAGCTTTCCGTTTCTAAGTCAATGTGCGCTCTCTCAACGAGAGACCTAAGAGAGAAAAATAAAAACGAGTATTGTTATTGAGATGCAGCATTTTCAGTGTGAAACAGAACTGTGAGCGGAGAACTGTGCGTGGACAACATAAAAAATAAAATAAAAGACACATAATATTAAATATAGACTATTATTCGTGATTTTTGTAACGCCAGAGTGGTGACATTAGAGACGTTGTTGGCGTTACTAAATTTGATCAGCACGGGTACCAAAGCGGAATTGTGGGCACGTTGGTTGAAAGTTCCAAGATGTGCGTATAAAAATTGAAGCTGAAGAATCGAGAGAAGGAAATGTGAGCAAGAACAACAAAAGGAATCGCAAGTGGTGCAAGTTCAGAATGACGTAGTTCAACCATCGGCTCCGTTATTTAAAATCAAACATTTGGCATTTCTGAGAATGTTTGTCTCAGAAATTAGAGCGGCAATGGATTTCCAGGGAAAGCTGCATATTCCTTGCAATTCCTACATTCTTGGGAAAGTGAAACCTTAGGTGAACAGTTAAAGATGAAACAATTGGAGATGAAGAAATTAGTGAAAGAGTTAGAGATTAAGAAATTATTGAGAAACTGTTAGAGGTGAAAGTTGTGAAGAGACAGTAAAGAATGCACAATTTTGAAGAAAGTTTTGAAATAAAATGATTGTTTAGTAAATGACAAAATTAAATACAAAATTTGTGATAAAGTTCAGTACAATATAAAAAGAATGTTTTTTATGTTGTTAGAAGACAATTATATTCATGCAAACAAGCCTGATAAGCCCGCTGTCAATTAGGAAATGAATATTAAATTAGAAGAAAGTCACAAAGAGGATTATCGTACACAGGAAAGGAAAATTGCAAAAAGGTAGATGATTAGATTAGGAAAAGGAATCATTAGACGTAGTAGTTCTGAATTTGCGTTCCCAAAACTGTAAGCAAAGAAGAAGTCAGAAGATTTACGATTATGTATTGAATATATGAAATTGAATAAATTAGGAAATGAATATTAAATTAGAAGAAAGTCACAAAGAAGATTATGGTTTCTCCAGTCTTCTTTGTTTTACATTTGGCTACTATATTGCCTACTTCTCCACACGCGTAGCATGAACCAGGAACGCTCTTCGGCTTCCAGCAGTCGTTAGCCCAATGTCCTTTTAAGTTGCAGTTGTGACATCGTGAGTCCTTGGGTACCACAAACGTCTGCTTTTCCTTGTCAACTTGAAAACCGCTCACTCTCCTCTTTTCAGGCTATGAAATTTGCGCAAACGCTCGCAACATTTGTATTGGCTCTTAGAAGCATTGCAACCGTGCTTGAATGCGCATGCTTTCAATTGGTATTTCCTCGATTATGCCGTCTATTAACTCCTCCATAACCATATTTATTTCCCTTGCCATTATCATCTTACCCTCATAGTATACTAACGCTCAAATCGCTCATTTACCTTTCACGAAAGGTTTTCAAAAACACGACGTGTTCTGATATAGACATTTTCCCGCTGAACGCCACTTCCAAACGTTTGAATAAGAAATTAATCGGCTCACTTATACAACTTGAACCAGCATGTAACCATTGTAAAGCATCTCCCTTCAATTTAGAAATGCATAGATTGCCCTGTTATTCATTTCACCAGCCTTAATCATTGTAAAGCATCTCCCTTCAATTAAGAAATGCATAGATTGCCCTGTTATTCATTTCACCAGCCTTAATCTTGTCATTGCAGCGTCCGCTGCCTTCATCTCTGCCAACGTGGTCTTTGCCATCGTCGCCCCTGCCGCCGCCGTTAACTTCGTCGTTGTCGCCTCTGCCGCCGCTGCCACCACGTCGTTGTCGCCGCTGTCACCGTTTGGCAAACTTTTTTTCCCAAGAATGTAGGAATTGCAAGGAATATGCAGCTTTCCCTGGAAATCCATTGCCGCTCTAATTTCTGAGACAAACATTCTCAGAAATGCCAAATGTTTGTTTTAAATAACGGAGCCGATGGTTGAACTACGTCTTTCTGAACTTGCACCACTTGCGATGCTTTTTGTTGTTCTTGCTCACATTTCCTTCTCTCGATTCTTCAGCTTCAATTTTTATACGCACATCTTGGAACTTTCAACCAACGTGCCCACAATTCCGCTTTGGTACCCGTGCTGATCAAATTTAGTGACGCCAACAACGTCTCTAATGTCACCACTCTGGCGTTACAAAAATCAACGTTTTTGTCCATTTCGCACGTAGATTTTTTGACCACGAATAATAGTCTATATTTAATATTATGTGTCTTTTATTTTATTTTTTTATGTTGTTTACGCACAGTTCTCCGCTCACAGTTCTGTTTCACACTGAAAATGCTGCATCTCAATAACAATACTCGTTTTTATTTTCTCTCTTAGGTCTCTCGTTGAGAGAGCGCACATTGACTTAGAAACGGAAAGCTTGTATGATAACCAACTCGTATGATATGACAAAGAGAGATAACTGTATTATTCTAACGGATCTAAAGCAACAACAACAATTATAGACCTGCAAAATAACTGTCAAATCACTTTATTCTAGGATAGCCTGCTACAATAATAATTTAACTACATAATCGTGCAGCAAGTTAATCAAAATAATAATAGTCTACTTAAAATAAAATATAACACATTTTACTTACCATCAGTAAAATTTTCTGAAAGTTTTTTTTACAAAAAAGGAATGAATAAATCAATAAAAGTTCCCACATTTATTATACCAGTGAATATGTTTTATTTATTTACTTATAAGTTTACAATTTTAAATGAAGTAAAATGTATTTACTCCAAATGTTATAAATAACAATTTTTGTAGAAACCAATTCAAAGGATGTGCTGACGCAAAAGTAAAGTAGGTCAAGAAAAAGTTTTACGGGGAGGGTATGTGGCAAAAACACAACGATCAAGCGACAGATAAGCTTGCTGGGCAGTGTGAACTGATGACTGACTGACTTTTACATTTATTGACTTTAAGCAGACTTTTAATATTTATTCTTGTTATGTTGAGAGAGGGAAGAAGCTACCAAGAACACCCAAATCCGCCAAGTTCATGCGGGGCAACCAGGTGCCAGACCATTTCAGAAAAGCAGGATCGGGAAGGATTTGTCATTCCAGGAATGAGGGGGTTTGGGAACTGACAGGAAACCATACAGCTGATGCTGCCGGATAAGTAAGGCTATGCTCGATCTTCTTGTGAGGCTCGACTGGTAAAGAATCCGCAACTACTTGGGTGGATCGATGATTTAACTTTCCCAGACTGACAAAGAGCCAGGGGCGTTTGTGAGAGAGATAACTGTATTATTCTAAAGGATCTTAAACAAAACAACAAATATGGACCTGCAATATAACTGTTAATGCGCCTTAATTCTAGGATGCCTGATACAATGCGGCCGTTCTGACACTATAGATCTTCCAATCTCTTCTTTAGTATTTTACAATATAAACTTAAAATAACACTTGTCTTAAACTATATTGCATATTTTCATTAATACTGCTAATAATACTTTTATTACAATAGTTTTTTGTTCAATTTCTTCTCATCCAATGTCTTATATTCTGTGCACTCCAAACGGATAAGGGTTTCGTGTTAGTTGAAAACTCTCCACATCTTTATTTTATATGGTCTTTTACTTTTGGGTATTAACTTTCTTGAAACACCCACTGTTCTGTCGAAATTCGTTATGAACATATACATAAAAAACTTTTATTTTTAAATTTCTAAACCAATATGTTTTTCCAGTAGCATCTAACCACTTTACTCTTCCTAAATGACCAAACTCATCATGATATTTGTACAAAATATGATCTTCCATCTCTTCGGATACATAAAACAATAACCTTACATCGTTTGTTTTCCTGTAGATCACGCCATTTCTCTTTCAAACAATTTTAGCTCACCTTTTTCTAACAATGTTTTTATATCCCTAATGTTTTGAACTATTCCTTGACATACCACTAAATTATCATTTAATGTATTTGCTTCTGTTATCAAAATATTCGTACCTCGACTTAAAGCGTCTACATACTGCATTTTCTTTCCAGCTCTATGAACTACAATATAAACTAAAAAATAACACTTGTCTTTAACTACATATATTGCATATTTTCATGAATACTGCTAACAATAGTATTATTGCAGTTATAATAATAATCGTTATATTAAAGTTCCAATGTCCATCTCGCAATTCTTGGTTGACCTTAATGTTCATGAATTACAATATGTTAATATTCTAAACGCTTGCCTTGTACCTAAATTTTAAATCTTTTGCAACGCATATATTCTAATTCAAAACTATGATATTTTGCTTCCTGTTTCTGTAGTACGTTCCGAAAAATGAAAATTGCTCCAAACCTAGGGCACTGGCATCAAAATGAAGCTCAATATCATTTTTGTAGTTATAAATTGGCAACACTAGTGATTCCAGTAATTTTTCTTTCAGCATTTCAAAACATTCTAGTTCTTTTTCTTGAAAAAAAAAATTTTTTTTCTTTCCTTAATAAATCATATAACAGCTTTGCTCTTGTAGAATAATTTTGTTAAAAATGACCAAAATCCGAAATAGCTTTGAACAGCTTGAGTTTTTCCTGGCTCTGGGAAATTTGGACTGCTATATAACTGACTCCTTTTCAACAAAGACATAAAAATAACAAAATCCAATTTTGAAACACAGTTTTTCCAACTAATTTGTTTCACAAATCGTCAACTAATGGTAAAGAATAATTGTCGTTAACAGTAAAATGACTGTCAATTTCATATATTCAATACATAATCGTAAATCTCCCGACTTTTTCTTTGCTTACACTTATGGGAACGCAAATTCAGAACTACTATGTCTAATGATTCCTTTTCCTAATCTAATCATCTACCTTTTTTTGCAATTTTCCTTTCCTGTGTACGATAATCTTCTTTGTGACTTTCTTCTAATTTAATATTCATTTCCTAATTTATTCAATTTCATATATTCAATACATAATCGTAAATCTCCTGACTTCTTCTTTGCTTACAGTTTTGGGAACGCAAATTGAGAACTACTACGTCTAATGATTCCTTTTCTAATCTAATCATCTACCTTTTTTGCAATTTTCCTTTCCTGTGTACGATAATCCTCTTTGTGACTTTCTTCTAATTTAATATTCATTTCCTAATTGACAGCGGGCTTATCAGGCTTGTTTGCATGAATATAATTGTCTTCTAACAACATAAAAAACATTCTTTTTATATTGTACTGAACTTTATCACAAATTTTGTATTTAATTTTGTCATTTACTAAACAATCATTTTATTTCAAAACTTTCTTCAAAATTGTGCATTCTTTGACAATATCTTCACAACTTTCACCTCTAACAGTTTCTCAATAATTTCTTAATCTCTAACTCTTTCAATAATTTCTTCATCTCTAATTGTTTATCTTTAACTGTTTCACCTAAGGTTTCACTTTCATTTTGATCTAATTTTTCTTCAACTGTTCGCTTAATATGTTAATATATTTTGAAAAATCCAAATTTTCGAATTTCTCTACCGTTACCATTTGGAGAGCGTTGAAATCCATATTAAAATTATATGCATCCATAAATATCTAAAATATAGACTCATTATCAACTACATTTAAGTAAAACTAAACATTTGTTAACTCCTTTTTAATATAAACCAACGTTTTTCCAAAAACATTTCAATTTGCTTTTATTAAATCCATAACTCGTTGGATTCACAGCTTCTAATGAGGCTTCTTGAGATACTTTTTTATAAACATATAGAGCTGGGCACGTTGGTTGAAAGTTCCAAGATGTGCGTATAAAAATTGAAGCTGAAGAATCGAGAGAAGGAAATGTGAGCAAGAACAACAAAAGGAATCGCAAGTGGTGCAAGTTCAGAAAGACGTAGTTCAACCATCGGCTCCGTTATTTAAAATCAAACATTTGGCATTTCTGAGAATGTTTTGTCTCAGAAATTAGAGCGGCAATGGATTTCCAGGGAAAGCTGCATATTCCTTGCAATTCCTACATTCTTGGGAAAAAAGTTTGCCAAACGGTGACAGCGGCGACAACGACGTGGTGGCAGCGGCGGCAGAGGCGACAAAGACGAAGTTAACGGCGGCGGCAGGGGCGACGATGGCAAAGACCACGTTGGCAGAGATGAAGGCAGCGGACGCTGCAATGACAAGATTAAGGCTGGTGAAATGAATAACAGGGCAATCTATGCATTTCTAAATTGAAGGGGAGATGCTTTACAATGGTTACATGCTGGTTCAAGTTGTATAAGTGAGCCGATTAATTTCTTATTCAAACGTTTGGAAGTGGCGTTCGGCGGGAAAATGTCTATATCAGAACACGTCGTGTTTTGAAAACCGTTCGTGAAAGGTAAATGAGCGATTTGTGGTATACTATGAGGGTAAGATGATAATGGCAAGGAAATAAATATGGTTATGGAGGAGTTAATAGGCAGCGGCATAATCGA
>NW_024545748.1:0-8957 GCF_018152505.1 Drosophila elegans | reverse complement strand
TGATTTTAATAATAATAATAAATAAAATTGTTCGAAGACAATTTATTATATAGGTATTTTTTTTAATTTAACATGTCGATTTCTCGACCACAATTTCACAAAATGTTTTATTTTTTTTATTATTTTTGAAAATTGCTTTAAACAATAAGGACTCTTATTTGTCCTTTTGCTTTAAAATTTATACTCTGTTTCTTACCATAAAGGGGAAAACAAGAGTCAATTAAGGTGCTGGCTTTCCTCTAAGTCTCTTACCACTGGTGGGGAAAACTGTAGAGTTGCTCGTAGGACCAAAATGTTAAGGATAGTAAATAAATACAACCTTTTTGTTTGAGTTCTGTATTGAAACTGTTTCATTTTATTTAAAACTTCTTGACAAGAAACTTATGTGAAAATCTTATTCTAATCTTAGCTATGGTCTACGCAGAGACCTTATCTTTTTAGTCTGGGCGGGGAGTTATCTATTTTGCCCCCGCACAAGATTCTCGGTGAAGGCACATCTGGGAGCGATAATATTAGATAGCTCAAGTGGCCTGCTGTTTACAGATTACAAGTGTATTTGAAAAACTGAACCCTTGTCGGGTCCCAGATCGTAAATTATGGCTCTTGATCGAATTACACAGTTCTACATGACATGTGCAGAGCTCATTAAATCTTAGACCTAATATTTATCAGTGTCCGTCTGAACAAGTATTGTTATTGAGGTGCAGCATATTCAGTGTGAAACAGAACTGTGAGCGGAGAACTGTGCGTGGACAACATAAAGAATAAAAAAAAAGACACATAATATTAAATATTGACTATTATTCGTGGTCAAAAAAATCTACGTGCGAAATGGACAAAAACGTTGATTTTTGTAACGCCAGAGTGGTGACATTAGAGACGTGGTTGGCGTCACTAAATTTGATCAGCACGGATACCAAAGTGGAATTGTGGGCTCGTTGGTTGAAAGTTCCAAGATGTGCGTATAAAAATTGAAGCTGAAGAATCGAGAGAAGGAAATGTGAGCAAGAACAACAAAAGGAATCGCAAGTGGTGCAAGTTCAGAAAGACGTAGTTCAACCATCGGCTCCGTTATTTAAAATCAAACATTTGGCATTTCTGAGAATGTTTGTCTCAGAAATTAGAGCGGCAATGGATTTCCAGGGAAAGCTGCATATTCCTTGCAATTCCTACATTCTTGGAAAAAAAGTTTGCCAAACGGTGACAGCGGCGACAACGACGTGGTGGCAGCGGCGGCAGAGGCGACAACGACGAAGTTAACGGCGGCGGCAGGGGCGACGATGGCAAAGACCACGTTGGCAGAGATGAAGGCAGCGGACGCTGCAATGACAAGATTAAGGCTGGTGAAATGAATAACAGGGCAATCTATGCATTTCTAAATTGAAGGGAGATGCTTTACAATGGTTACATGCTGGTCCAAGTTGTATAAGTGAGCCGATTAATTTCTTATTCAAACGTTTGGAAGTGGCGTTCGGCGGGAAAATGTCTATATCAGAACACGTCGTGTTTTTGAAAACCGTTCGTGAAAGGTAAATGAGCGATTTGTGGAACACTATAAGGGTAAGATGATAATGGCAAGGGAAATAAATATGGATATGGAGGAGTTAATAGACGGCATAATCGAAATCTATGCCATTAATTGTTTACGGATATGACCTACTTCCGGTACCACGATTTTGAAACCGTGACATTGAATTATTGAAACAAAACTACATATGTAAAAACTGCTAAACTCCTAAAGATTCAAAGATTCCTTCGTATTGCGCCAATTCTGTTTCGTGGGCATATCAGTGCACTTGTCCTGAAAGAATTATTCATTTTACTTAATTTAAAATTGAAATTTATGAAAAAGTTTGAATAGAAAGATATTAAAGGAAACAAATATAATCGTAAAAAATGTATGAAATTGTATTGATTTATTCCTTATTTTTTTAGTATCATAAAAACTATCAAAAATATTACTGATCTGATTTTAATTGATTTAAGTAGAATATTATTATTTTGATTAGCTCTGCTGCACGTATATATATAAATATGAATGAAACTTGTGTTCTGATACTTAACCATTTTATCCGGCGATAAGATCTTGACGCTCTGGATCCTGGGCTTTAGAGAATTTAAGATTACATATATTCACTAATTCACAATCAACAAAAATATAAAAACAAACTGCCACATATTTTTATATTATATGTAGGCCGGCTTGAAGTTCACCTTGCGCTTATTTAAGGACTCCCTGTTTTGTATCGGTCTTTAACTTTCCGACAAAGTTATGTTCTTTTTGGTTCAACCCAAATTCAATTTTGAACCGCGCTTACATAAGAATCTCTGCAGGGAAACCGGTATTTGTGTATGCGTATATTCGAAACAGTTCGGAAATCAATTGTTAATGCAATAGCCGAATTGCGAATCTGGTCGAGATCACCAAAATGTTGCGGCTAGAGTGAGCTTTTTTACTAGCACTTTTGGCAAAAAGCGGCGCTCGCAAAGTACAGTTTTAAACATCCAAAATACAAACAAATTGTCCAAAAATAACAAAATACAAGTACTTCGCAGTTTATTGGCAATTAGTTAATGTTTTGAGTTGATTTTAAATATTAAACTCTTTTTAGGAGTACTTTTTCCTGCTTTTATTTTATTTAAAGGCTATGGGTTATTGGTGAAATGGTTATCTAAACTTAAATAATGCCTTATATCTCTTAACTTGCTGCCCGGGGAAGCGCTAGCCTCCCAAGCCCCCTTTTCTTTCGACTACGACTTGGAAGGAATACAAACGCCTACGACAAAGGAGCCGTTTCTCGGTCTTATGAAAACGGAGGCATTTCCATAGAGGATGAATTTCTTACGAAACTCGCTTTGGAACCCAATAATAAGAATAACCAGAATTGAGCGGAGAAGGACGAAATTCTATTTTGGAATGAGAGGACTACGGACCTTGGTGGATTGGATAGAATCGGAATCCCGGAATGAAGTGATGCTTGGATGGAAACAACGAGTGGTGCCGACTACGGCATGTGAAACAGTTTCGGGGGCTTGTGCAATTGCCAAGTTGGTGGCCGGTTGCAAAACAATTTGTTCACCGCCTCTATGAACTAAGCTCGAACTAAGTAGGAATTTCCGTTTTTTTGTGTAGGGATTGCTCCCATAATGAGAGCGCAAGCTTAGAAAGTTTTGTGGAACACATGTAAACTAGGATAGGGTCCCAATTTTAATGCCGGAAATTTCGAAGGATGTTAAACAAACTTGGAAGCTGTTTTAAAGATTTTTTCAACGCAGCTGCTGGTTCTTGTGCAATAGATTACAAATATTTTCAGTTTGCTATTGACTTGCATCAGTTTAATTTTGAAATGTTCAATTATGTTATCCTAAGCTAAGCAGAGCCTCGCCTTTAGTTTTGGCATTTAAAAGAAACTGCTTAAAGAGTATATCACGGTGAAAAGGTCTCGGAAAGTCAGCCAGCTAAGTTACTCGCCTGTGAAAACCAACGTATCGATAGGAGGGGAGCTGACAGCTAGACGCATTACTATTATGCTAAAAGACTGCGTGACATGATTTGTGAGGATCTTTGTTCGACTTGTTCTCTGAATGTTGTTACGTGGGCATATCAGTGCCCTAGTCCTGAAAGCACTCGGGCCGAGGGAAAAGCGTCCGGTTTGGGTGTGATTCTTACTAGCTTTTTCCCTCCTTAACATAACAAAACTAATGCTAAGCGTGCCTGCTAAAAGTCAATGAATGTAAAATTCAGTCAGCCATCAGTCCACACTACCCACCAAGCAGTTGTCGCTTGATCGTAATACGATCGGACTGTGCTTCGGCCACATACCCTCCCCAACACACTTGCTCGTGTGCCAATAGATTGTAGCGGGCCTCTATCATCTATTGTCAGGGTTGTCCTTCAAAAATTATGTAATTTTCTTGACTTACTGTGAATACGTGTGTTTTTATAAACTTACGCCTTTTATCCGTCCATGAGATCTACACCTGCTGATGTTTTTATCCAGACCGATAAACAATGTGGACTGTAATGTATGAGACAAATATTTTCGGTCTGGGAGCTACAGCAGTTTTCCTTCATCAGCGTCAGTATGGAAAAGTATAATCGTCCACCCGCTCAAGTACAGTGGCTCACAGCTTATTTCAACAAGCAGCCAAAAAAAACTTCAACAGCCTTTAAAAGCTAAACCAAACAAGATATGAACAAAATTTAAATGCACTCATATAATTTTCATAATTTTGTAAATTTTTATTTTAATTCAGAAAAAAATCAACGAAAAATAAATTCGATTTACGTTAATTTGAAAGTTGTCTGCGCGTGATTTTGTAGTATTATAATATCCCCTTTTACATTTTTTGATTAAAGCGTAATTTAGTTCAAAATGTGTACTATCTCTGCTCTTTGCCCTTGTAACTGAAATCTATGCCGTTTATTGATTACGGATATGAAAATGATTTTGAACCCGTGACCTTAAATACGTGAAACAAAAACTATAGATGTAAAAACTGTCCTTGTTTTTAAGAAAGCAAAGAATCCTTCGTATTTCGCCAATTCAGTTTCGTAGGCATATCAGTGCCTTCGTCCTGAAAGAATTATACGTTTTACTTAATTTGAAATTGCAAATTTATGAAAAAAAGTTTGGTAGAAAAGGTATTAAAGAAAACAAATATAATCGTAAAATAATTTTAGGAACTTATATAGAATTATTCCTTATATTTTTAGTATCATTTAGTGTCAAAATATATTGCTGATGTAAAGTAAAATGTTTTATAATTGATTTTAAGTAGAATATTATTAATTTGATTGGCTCTGCTGAACGTGTATATATACATATAAATGGAACTTGTGTCCTAATAAACGGACCCCTTTTGTCCGGCGATGAGATCTCGAAGCTCTGGTTTCTGGCCTTTAGAGAATTTAAGATAACATACATCCAGTAATTCACAATCAAACTTAAAACAACACAAATAAGAAGTTCTGACTTTTGCGACTTTGCTTCTCAAATAACGTTGCTCACTGCACTCCGTTTCTTTATATAATTTTAGTTATTATTATTATTGTTTATTAATTTGTATATCTAATGCATTAACATCTTTGCTCATTTATTATTATTGATCTATTGTTTAAACATGGAATGTCTTCGCATAAACAAATCTGAGCCCGACCACACATTATCCCTATGAACATTTTATTTGGTCCGCATATAAGTCGCCAACAAACGTTTGGCTTCGACCTTTGCTCTGTTATTAATAGTCTCATGTTCTTTAGACCTAAATTCCCGGGCTTTCACCAACTTCACCATTATTCAAGCAGGAAAAGTTAAGAAAAAAGCTCCCATCTGAGAAAAAAAAAATGTTTTTAAGATGCTTACTAAATCTTCTCCTAGTATCGTTTGTTGCACCTTGAAATACTATACTATAAGGGTAAGATGATAATGGCAAGGGAAATAAATATGGATATGGAGGAGTTAATAGACGGCATAATCGAAATCTATGCCATTAATTGTTTACGGATATGACCTACTTCCGGTACCACGATTTTGAAACCGTGACATTGAATTATTGAAACAAAACTACATATGTAAAAACTGCTAAACTCCTAAAGATTCAAAGATTCCTTCGTATTGCGCCAATTCTGTTTCGTGGGCATATCAGTGCACTTGTCCTGAAAGAATTATTCATTTTACTTCATTTAAAATTGCAAATTTATGAAAAAGTTTGAATAGAAAAGATATTAAAGGAAACAAATATAATCGTAAAAAATGTATGAAATTTTATTGATGTATTCCTTATTTTTTAGTATCATAAAAACTATCAAAAAATATAACTGATCTGATTTTAATTGATTTTAAGTAGAATATTATTATTTTGATTAGCTCTGCTGCACGTATATATATAAATATGAATGAAACTTGTGTTCTGATACTTACCCCTTTTATCCGGCGATAAGATCTTTGACGCTCTGGATCCTGGGCTGTAGAGAATTTAAGATTACATATATTCACTAATTCACAATCAAACTTAAATCAACAAAAATATAAAAACAAACTGCCACATATTTTTATATTATATGTAGGCCGGCTTGAAGTTCACCTTGCGCTTATTAAAGGACCCCCTGTTTTGAATCGGTTCTTCCGACAAAGTTATGTTCTTTGGCACTCAACCAAAATTCAATTTTGAACCGCGCTTACATAAGAATCGCTGCAGTGAAACCATTTGTGTATGCGTATATTCGAAACAGTTCGGAAATCGATTGTTAATGCAATAGCCGAATTGCGAATCTGGTCGAGATCACCAAAATGTTGCGGCTAGAGTGAGCTTTTTTACTAGCACTTTTGGCAAAAAGCGGCGCTCGCAAAGTACAGTTTTAAACATCCAAAAATACAAACAAATTGTCCAAAAAATAACAAAATACAAGTACTTCGCAGTTTATTGGCAATTAGTTAATGTTTTGAGTTGATTTTAAATATTAAACTCTTTTAGGAGTACTTTTCCTGCTTTTATTTTATTTAAATGCTATGGGTTATTGGTTAAATGGTTATCTAAACTTTTAAATAATTCCTTATATCTCTGAACTTGCTGCCTGGGGAAGCGCTAGCCTCCCAAGCCCCTTTCTTTCGACTACGACTTGGTCTTTCGACTATCGACTTGGTTTCGATGAAGACCATTGAAGGAATACAAACGCCTACGACAAAGGAGCCGTTTCTCGGTCTTATGAAAACGGAGGCATTTCCATAGAGGATGAATTTCTTAGGAAAACGGCTTTGGAACCCAATAATAAGAATAACCAGAATTGGCGGAGAAGGACGAAATTCTATTTTGGAATGAGAGGACTACGGACCTTGGTGGATTGGATAGAATCGGAATCCCGGATGAAACAACGAGTGGTGCCGACTATGGCATGTGAAACAGTTACGGGGGCTTGTGCACTGCCAAGTTGGTGGCCGGTTGCAAACAATTTGTTCACCGCCTCTATGAACTAAGCTCGAACTAAGTAGGAATTTCCGTTTTTTGTGTAGGGATTGCTCCCATAATGAGAGCGCAAGCTTAGAAAGTTTTGTGGAACACATGTAAAACTAGGATAGGGTCCCAATTTTAATGCCGGAAATTTCGAAGGATGTTAAACAAACTTGGATGCTGTTTTAAAGATTTTTTTAAGGCAGCTGCTGGTTCTTGTGCAATAGATTACAAATATTTTCAGTTTGCTATTGACTTGCATCAGTTTAATTTTGAAATGTTCAATTATGTTATCCTAAGCTAAGCAGAGCCTCGCCTTTAGTTTTGGCATTTAAAAGAAACTGCTTAAACAGTATATCACGGTGAAAAGGTCTCGGAAAGTCAGCCAGCTAAGTTACTCGCCTGTGAAAACCAACGTATCGATAGGAGGGAGCTGACAGCTAGACGCATTACTATTATGCTAAAAGACTGCGTGACATGATTTGTGAGGATCTTTGTTCGACTTGTTCTCTGAATGTTGTTACGTGGGCATATCAGTGCCCTAGTCCTGAAAGCACCTTCGGGCCGAGGGAAAAGCGTCCGGTTTGGTTGTGATTCTTACTAGCTTTTTCCCTCCTTAACATAATAAAAACTAATGCTAAGCGTGCCTGCTAAAAGTCAATGAATGTAAAATTCAGTCAGCCATCAGTCCACACTACCCACCAAGCAATTGTCGCTTGATCGTAATACGATCGGACTGTGCTTTGACCACATACCCTCCCCAACACACTTGCTCGTGTGCCAATAGATTGTAGCGGGCCTCTATCATCTATTGTCAGGGTTGTCCTTCAAAAATTATGTAATTTTCTTGACTTACTGTGAATACGTGTTTTATAAACTTACGCCTTTTATCCGTCCATGAGATCTTTACACCTGCTGATGTTTTTATCCTGACCGATAAACAATGTGGACCGTAATGTATGAGACTAATATTTCCGGTCTGGGAGCTACAGCAGTTTTCCTTCATCAGCGTCAGTATGGAAAAGTATAATCGTCCACCCCGCTCTCAAGTACAGTGGCTCACAGCTTATTTCAACCAGCAGCCAAAAAACTTCAACAGCCTATAAAAGCTAAACCAAACAAGATATGAACAAAATTTAAATGCACTCATATAATTTTCATAATTTTGTAAATTTTTTTTTTTTAATTCAGAAAAAAATCAACGAAAAATAAATTGATTTACGTTAATTTGAAAGTTGTCTGCGCGTGATTTTGTAGTATTATAAAGCCCCTTTACATTTTTTGATTAAAGCGTAATTTAGTTCAAAATGTGTACTATCTCTGCTCTTTGCCCTTGTAACTGAAATCTATGCCATTTATTGATTTCGGATATGAAAATGATTTTGAACCCGTGACCTTAAATACGTGAAACAAAACTATAGATGTAAACCTGTCCTTGTTTTTAAGAAATCAAAGAATCCTTCGTATTTCGCCAATTCAGTTACGTAGGCATATCAGTGCCTTCGTCCTGAAAGAATTATACGTTTACTTAATTTAAAATTGCAAATTTATGAAAAAAGGTTTGGTAGAAAAGGTATTAAAGAAAACAAATATAATCGTAAAATAATTTTAGGAACTTATATATAATTATTTCTTATATTTTTAGTATCATTTAGTGTCAAAATATATTGCTGATGTAAAGTAAAATGTTTTATAATTGATTTTAAGTAGAATATTATTAATTTAATTGGCTCTGCTGAACGTGTATATATACATATGAATGGAACTTGTGTCCTAATAAACGGACCCCTTTTGTCCGGGGATGAGATCTCGATGCTCTGGATTCTGGGCTTTAGAGAATTTAAGATAACATACAGTAATTCACAATCAAACTTCAAACAACACAAATAAGAAGTTCTGACTTTTGCGACTTGCTCCAAATAACGTTGCTCACTGCACTCCGTTTCTTTGTCTAATTTTAGTTATTATTAATATTGTTTATTTATTTGAATATCTAATGCATGAAC
>NW_024545747.1:0-1836 GCF_018152505.1 Drosophila elegans | reverse complement strand
GAATCTCAGTAGGAATATATAACTTAATCAGTAGGCAAATTCGCAAGGAATTCAAGAGGAAATATTAAAAGTCCTGTGGAATTCCCTAAAGTCAAGGACCCTTTCGGAAATTTATTAAAAATTAGTGTTTTAACATTTATTTTTGTTTTTTTTTGTTTGTTGTTTTTTCGCAAGATATATGCGCAAGGGACTTCCAATGGCAGTCATTCCACGTTGTCTGTAACAAAACAGATATGTATAATAGAACAACAACAAAAATAAAAAATCTGTTATATTTTTTGCTGTATTATACAAATGACTGTAACGGAAAAACCCTGGAAAACCCTCAAGGGCCTTTTTCCATTCACGCCGTCTATATTAAAGTCGCAAAGAAGGGGCTCTGCGCCAACACTCTTTAATAGACTTAGGCAAATTATTTCGCCTAAGAATTTCGGTGATGGTCTCGATCTGTAGAAAAAAACACAGAATTAATTGCACACTCATTTTCTTCATAAATATTTTACTTACATAGGCGGTTTTATTTGACAACCTTTTTTAACTTTTACGTCACCAGCTCCTCCTCACTTTCGATCGGGAAGGAATCAGGTTCCTCTGCCGTACTGGACTTTCCTCCTTAAGGAAAATCTGCAGCATGGTCGTCAGCTAATCACGCTTTGCCGCGCTTAGACACCGTATTTCAAATGTGCAAGTATATTTATTTATATATTGTTTATTTATTTTAATTTATAGCGCACTTACCTGATTAATTAATAATTGCCTAAAATTTTCACTTTTAAAAACACTTCCTCACTCTGTTGCAGTCGAATTCGAGCGCAAAGGGAATGGGGAGAACGTAAACGAAACCGAAATTTCTGCCTGACGCGTGCCAGGGCATATCCGACCATAACAATGCTTTGTAGTTAAAATCACATAATCAAATATTAACATTTTGAGTGTCTATTGCAACTTCACAAATAACTTCCAAAATGTTATGTATCATATTAAAAATAATCAAATATACTAGCGCTTCTAAAAATGGTATTCAAAAGTCTACACAGTTTCTTTTGTTCTTGACATTTTGATTTTTCTCCTTCCGTTTTCTCTCCGTCCAAACCTCTCCTTTTTTCAGCCGCTGTTCCGAATTACTGAAATAAACAACAACAAAAAAGTTCGAACTTTTTTTGCTTTGTTGGTAACTTCGCTAGATGAAGCCCATGTGATTTGTTTTTGTTTTTCGAACATGCCGGCCAGGAAAGGTAGGGAAGGAAATTTCAGAACTACAGGGTACCTTCTCGGCTTTTTTGTATCTAGGTGTAATGTTTGTTCCTTAACCCTTTTTATCTATTTTTACGTGTACAGTTTCTGCCTGGCTTTAAAAGTTTTGGTAGTATTTTTCCTTTGATTGTGGTATTCGGGAGGTTTGGCTGTTTGTATTATTTTCTTAATTTTCTTCTTTATTTCTTCGTTTTTATACCCCTGCAGAGGGTACTATAATTTCAGTCAGAAGCTTCGCAGTGCAACGGAGTCAAGGAGATGCTTCCGACCCCATAAAGTATATATATGCCCTTGATCATCTATCTGCATGAAACTTAGCAAAAAGTTGTCTTTCTATTGCAGGTAAAATACAAGTCGGAACGAGCTTCTGATCGGTCGACTATATAGAATATAGCTCCCACATACGAAGAATCGGAAAATAAATGCAAAAATTATAACTTTGCTGTTTTTTAATTTTTTTAGTTTTTCGACATATAGTAATGGTCAGAATTATGGTTTAAATTTTATCAAAAGACGACGGATGACTATAACATAAACACCTATGGAACATAAAAAAAAAAAAATTTGCTTAAATGTAACTTT
>NW_024545746.1:0-278 GCF_018152505.1 Drosophila elegans | reverse complement strand
AAATTTGTAATTTGTTCTCTTTTGCATCTCTATGGGCTCGTTTATGTTCGAGGGTAATTATTTCGTTTTATTGGGACTCTGAGGTTACGTCGTCTATTTCACTGCATTTGAGTGAACCTTACCTTATATGATTTAAAATAGGAGGGTAATGTTTTGAATTTTCCCATTAGCCCTTCGGATGTAATAATTCCGTTTATAAACTTAGGGTCAAGACTACTAGTTAAAATTGCAATAAGTTTTTCTTCTGTGTAAGATTTTTGTTTAATTATGTGTCTGTG
>NW_024545745.1:0-5625 GCF_018152505.1 Drosophila elegans | reverse complement strand
GGCCTGACAACGCGTCCGCTACCACATTAGCTACCTGGCTTGTACCTGATCTCGGATATACTGCCAATGAGGTTCTTCAGCGTTTAAGCTTAGAGTTATGGTTATTTACGCTATTCGAAAAACTCATGGGTTGGTGATCCGTGTATATTACCACTTTTGAATACCCGTAAAGATAATGTCTTAAACTTTGGAGCGCCCAAACGATCGCGAGCATCTCTTCGTTTGGTTGCAAGTAGTTCTTCATTTGGACAGGGCGAAATGAACGTTATTGGCCTATGATTTTGTTCCAATATATTGAATATTGCAACATGGGCAATACTGCTCCTATTGCAACTTGGAAGTCAGTAGTCAATTAAAATTTTTCCGAAATCTGATAGGCAAGGATAACCTCCCTAGAGACGAGAGTATTTTAAGTTTCGAATGCTGTAATCGCGTTCTTGCTCAAGTTGATAGCAGTTCTTGCCTGACTTGGTCTTAGATATACGGCCTTTTTCGCCTCTTAGAAGAATGGTTAGGGTTTTGCTATTTTGAACCGCCTATGAACCGCCTATAATAACCTGTCATGCCCAAAAGGAATAGAGATTTCTTTTAATGTTTTAGGAACTGAAATTTTTAATCAGTTTATTTTATCTATGGCATTTCTCTATTTGAACCCTCATATTTGCGTTTTGTAGCACTTGAAAATAATCTTTCATAATTTTGCCGTGCTCACTTCAGGTTTTGCTAAAAACTATACTCTCATCAACCTACACATAGCTAACTTTCCCTTTACGTATTCTCTCAATATGTCATCTAATGCTCTTGAAAAATGGATGGGAATTTTTCAAACCGTATGGGAGTCCTTTGTAATTATATTTTCCGCCATTTACCGCGAATGCTGTTTTTTCTGTTCGTATTTTTCAATGGTATTTGGTGAAAACTACTCTCTAAAGATCCAATACCGAAAATGGTTGTTGTTCCCAGGCTGTGCAATGGGATCCCGATCTGAGATAATCAACTTCATTTGGTCTCTATAATCAATTATAGCATTTTTTTTTCTCAGACTGACCGGACTTTTTCGGAACTACCCAGACTTGTATTAGCTTTTATATAATTGTTCTTGAAGGTCTTATAATACCATTTCACCATCTCTGTTTTTGTTTATACTTCATGTTTGAGTATTATTGGGTATGGATAATGTTTTCCGTAAACTGGGAATCTGATAGTTCTGATCTCACCTGCTTTAGTTGTGTCACTACATTTGAAACGGGATCTGCGAAAGAGGATTTTGTGACTTTGTGCGAGGAGTTTTATTATTGATTTTGTGACTCCAGTCATGGCTGAATTGCGGTCAATTGTATTTATAAGCTACTGTCGCTAATTGATGAATTTTAATTTAACTTTTGTTTCCGAGAGTGTATATCATTTTTACATCTATTATTGCTAATTTATATGAAACGTCGAACTTACTGATCGACTGCCCCGTGTACCGGTTTCGGTTGTGGTCTGTGGCAGATGTTTTGGTATTGCTATAATCAGTTGCTACTGCACCTGAGATTGGTTTGTATAAGGTTGACTATAAGAGTTTTAGTGGTTAGTTTAAATGATCAGAGATTTCTGGGTGGTTTTGGAGTTATGTTAGAGATGCGGATAGAATGTTTTTGTTTTGTCGGCTTTACCATCCATGTTATGGTTGTTTGGGGTTTGAGGTAGCACAGATGGAGGTGCCCTCCCAAAATACGGTGCTTTCAATTTTGTCTGGTTATTCTTAGCATTTTGGTTCTCTACAGGACTACACATAAATGAGCAAGTCGTGTTCCTAGAGTCATGTGGCACTTTAATAGCCAGCACCAATTGTATCAGTTTATCCGTGAGGCCTCTGACAAAGTGTCTGAAATCTTTTTCCTGTACATGGCTGTCAGAGGTTGTATAGTTATCTTGTGAGCCATCTAATCTGCCAATTTGGTTCCAGAATGATAGTTGTTGATAAACTGCCTGATAATATTCGTCTATAGTATTTGTAACTAGCTATTATATCGCGTGTCTTGGAGGTGTTAGCTAAAGTAGCTTCTCGGGGTTAATTCTAGGAGTCTCATATGTATACTATTTCGGAGACAAGTGTATGTCATAAACTGTCAAATGTCAATTATTTAGGTGTTATCCCATCCTATTTATGTGGGATAATGTTCACAAGTGTAATCTGTGGTGGTGTTGCACCAGCAACCTAATTATCCATGTTCAAGCGTAGACATTCTGCGTGGGCCTATAATACCTTTATTTATTTGAATTTAATGTATTCATTGGTATCCCGGATTCTATATTATTTTTTTTTTATATCATTCTTACAAGTACGTCTAGCATAAATTAAACGCAATTACGAATAGTTCCTTTACTACAAAACTGTCAACATAATCGCCTGTTTGTTCATCAAGCTTGGTTTGAATATGTCTTCATTCCTACCATATGTATTATGTTATAAGCCTTCGATGACATGTGGTTTTATTTCTCTCATTCTTTATGTCTAAAAGCTCAAGTGAATTGATACCGGCCCCGTTGTCGACTCGGTCATTCTCTGATTATTTCGTTCCCTTGTTGTTAAAAGGTGTTCGTCCATTGCGGGCTGAAAATCCGTTGCGCAGTCTCAGTACTCCTTGGGTTTGAATTTGCGTGACCTGACTTCGATGGTTTCCAAATGTCCATTCGAACACCGGGTCGTTGAATACCTTATACACCTAAGAATTTGAAGTAAACAATTCTACCCACATGTTTTCGGCAGGCGTTTAATTGCGTATTTGTTTTCAAAGCGTAAGAGTCTTTATTAAAGTTGTATATTAACATGTCAGCCTTTAACTGAGGAACGATTGTTTTGCCATAACTTCCGAATGGTATTCTATACACAGTTGATGCTTCCTGATCGAACAACGGTATTTCTGCGTGTATGACGAGTTTCTCATCCATAATTATCGATTCGGCTGTCATTAAATTGTATATTTCTCTTTCTGTTCCAGTTGCTGATCCAGGTACCTGTAGGTTCGGTGCTAGTTTTTCTTTAATTAGTGCAATTTCCTTTTTATTTGTGGTGGTTTAAAATTGAGAGTTAACCCGATCGTGAGTGAGATCAATTAAAATATTTGAAATTGAACCGCTGTAATTTGAAACAGCATCGTTTGATATGCTAGTGCCATTGTGTACTTCCTTTTTCAACCTTATTATTTCGTCTTCCATCGCTTTGAACTGTTCGTTCATTTCCTCTGATGTTTTTTGTTATGATATTTAACGTCGAATCTATTATGTTTGTTTCACATACATATGTTGCAGATCTTGTTGATTATCGAAAATGTTTTGTATATTTGCTTCAATTATATTTCTGTCTGTACCATCCATGGTTCCAAATAATATATGGTGTAGAGTTCCAATAAACTCAAAGGGTGCTCTTTTCTGCCTTTTTTGCTTTAAATATCAACTCGTTATTTGCTTTAAGCTGATTAATTCCTGTTATTAAAATTGCGTACCATTATTTGACAAGCTCCTTTATATAAAATAAAAGCCTGAAATTAACTGCTAGCTCCCAGATATATTTATCTATCTGTCTTAACTCGGTATTGTATGGCTCCAAGTTATAATATATAATTAAATTCCATTTCGACGCTGCGATGTCCATAAGTCCAAGATTGTCCAGGTATATCATCGTATTATTTTCCAATGTTTGCATATTTGAGTATTTCGCTATCCGATTTTGCTAATGCTTTTGTCCTGTCAATAAGAGATATCATTAAAAGACAATTTATAAAAGCTGATGATTTGTTGTCAAGCCTCCTCCTATCTACCTTTCCGATCCGTTTCCAATGGACATAGTTTTACAATGGGTCTTTTAATATCTCTACTTTTGAGTTTTAACAGAAACGACTCTGACCTTTCCATTGTTTAGTTGGTCTTGTACTTGCAGTTTTATAAGTACCACTTGCCCCTTCTTCCAAATTAATTTTTCTCCTTCCCATTTTGGTCGTTTCTGAAGCGTAATAAGATATTCGTCCTTCCTTTTCTCCCAGAGATAGAGTCTTTAAAGCTTCCATCTATCAAGAGGTGATACATATTTTCCGTTGTATCTTCCGGTAAATCAAGTGTTGGTCTGCCAATTTAAAAAGTGCGCTGGTGTCAAAATCTCTTCAAGATTGTTTCCATCGTCAATCGGTTACAATGGTCTGGGAATTTAATATAGCTTCAATTTCTGCCAATAATCTGCTCATTTCTTCATAAGTAAGTGTGCTATCTCCTATGACTCGTTTTAAATGATACTTTACTGATTTCACTTCAGCTTTCCAAATTACTCCAAAGTGAGGACTTGCCGGGGGAATAAAATGCCATTGTATGCGTTTATCCGCTAGGGTCGGATTTATACTATTTTCTTTATTAGCTTCTATGAGGTCCATATTTAATTTTCTTTCTGCACCAACAAAGTTAATACCATTGTCAGAATATATGTCTGCAATATTTCTTGCAACAAATCTTTTGAGGACTGCCATAAAAGCTTGGTAGTAAGATCATTACTGCCAAGTTAGCGGCCTTTGTACTCATGCCATAAAAAAACGGCGATGTACCCTTTGTATGACTTTTGTCCTCTTCCTTTGGAAACTCCATATTAATAGGTCTGGCGAAGTCTACTCCTGAATGCCTAAACGGTTGTGATGTAGTAACTCTTGTTCCGAAGTCTGTTCCATTAATTGCTGTGCACTTGCTGAAAATCTGGTGAGCATCTCCGTGCATCGTCTTAAATGTGTTTTCAATTAACAGCTTAGACATATGTGACTTGTTTATTATAATTGGATGATTTTTGATTAAAATTCTGCTACGAAAATTGTCATCTGCCTCCGACTCTAAAATTTCGATTGCTATCCATAAATGGGTGTGAGGGTGCTAATTTACACTTGGAGTCTATCTCCTCTTTCCTTTTCAATTTTTCGATTTCATCGAGAAATTCTTCAAGCTTGATGCTAGCTTGACTTTGAAATTTTTAATTTCTGCTCGTTCTAATTTTTCCTTCTGACTTAAATTATTCGATCCGGACACGATTTCTTTTTAACATCGATTTACGAATCTCAATACATAAGCCATTACTTTAATCAATTTTCCCATATTCCCTTAATTATTTCCCATATCATGCAGAACTTTGTTTCCTGTTTTTTAGCCTGCTCAATTTTGTAGTACTGTATCCCTCTTCTTCCAAGGCCAGTCTTTTTTTTTTACTAAGTTGCTTCGGTTCTTTCCACCAAAGTTCAGAGTTTTCCAAGTTTGTCCAATTGTGGGCCTCTCGTTCCTAAATCAGCAGGATTTTCCCTTGACCCTATCTGTCTCCATGCAGTATTGGTGCTAGTTCCTTGATTTGTTCTCCCTTTGATCGTAGTAAACCTGTCTTCTAATTCTCGCAATTTTTTATTCAACTTAACGCAATTGTTGAATTACACCAAACATAGACATCAATTTTTGTCGCTATGATTGCAGAAAATAAATTTAACAATTGTGCTAGCAGGTGCGGCACACAGTTCCAATTTTAGGAGAGTTTTTCTGATTTTTTATTTGGATTAACTTTTGTTTTGCAATTATGGTAATTCCATGATGTCTTCCCATATATTACTGATGCATATGCTA